>NC_080794.1:88859302-89106802 GCF_028018385.1 Neofelis nebulosa | reverse complement strand
GTGAGCATCTTCAGAAAGAAATTCTTGTCTAGGTTAAGCTTCTCTTGGAAGCCAGATCCTATGCATCCTTTATGGTTGTGGGGTCACACAGCTGCCCAGAGGCCGGTGACAAATGGGGGTCTCCAGGAGGAGCTGTGTCCATGGTGTTAATATTAAGTACACTTAGGCACATACTGATAATGAAATACTAAGGAAAACAGTTGCTTAAGAATGTATCCTTTCTATCAACAACAGCTGTGTAATTTCCTTAAAAAAAATCTGAACGCAATGCTTTCTTATTTTCCAAGGATTGCATGAAATGCCCCACGAGGCGATGTAGAAATGTCAGGGAATGTGCTGGAAATCCTACCCTAGCTAGGAGTTGGCACAACATCCCAGTGTGTGCCTGGCATGCACATGGTTACAGGAAAGAATACCGTTTCTTTTTAATTTTTTTTTTGGACAAATATTTAGTTTCCTCACTTCTCATGTGCATGATGGAAGGTGACTAGTGATCTAATTCAATTTTTCTTTATAGGAGATGCAATCAAATGAGGCTTTTGCCTTGGTGACTCCAAAGAACGGCCAAAGCGCATTGGTCCTCAGCGGAGGTAATGGGAAGAACGCAGTGGTGGCTTTGGTTTAGTTTCTCAAGTGTCTTGACATCTAAATTTTCAGGGCAAGTGTGTTTGTCTTCAGTAAGCAGTAATTGTGCCGTTCATCGTGGGCAGGCGACAAGTGAGAAGGTCCCTTCTAACACGTAGGTGTTTTTAATCTGTTTCTAATGAAAGCTCCGGAAATATTTGCAGATGAAGGAGGCAGAGGGGCTTGTGTGAGTTCCAGAAAGCATCTCTGAGAACTGAGCCGTGGCAGGCAGCACTGGCATGGTTTTCAGAAAGACCTGAGATGTAAGGAAGGTGATCGTGCCCACGATGTTGTGAAGGGGAAGAGAGAAGACTCATCAGCATGTTCTGCCTCAACTCAAACGTTTATTGTTTCTTTATGATGACATCGAATTTGGTGATGCAGACTGTGTTAGAACTTAACCCGGAGGATGTTGCCGGGGACATGAATTCAGGCTGTAGGTTGTTGGTTTCATGAGCTCCTAAGCAGAGCTGAGGAGCTGGGACAGAGTCCACAGGATTCCATGGATTGAACATCCCTAGGCCGGTGGTGGAGACGCCTCACCCAAAGCCCCGGGATCCTGCCCTGCTCTCTGTACGGTCATTAGCCTGTGGACAGCTGCTGGTGTCACTGTTCAGGGGCTGGTCTGAGAGTAGGTCTGAAGAGCCCATGAGGAGCCCAGTGTGAGCCTGGCCGATGGAATGATCCGCTCCCAGGCAGGGGTGGGGGAAGACTGTGCCTCCTGGCAAAGGCTTCTGACAGGACTGACACAGAGCCAGAAGCTGGAGCAGTCACATATTTGAAATATATGAAATATAGACTTGGCTCCCATTTACGGTGGAGAATATTTTATTACTAGATCATTTTTCTTTAAAAGAAAATACATGTGTCAGAGGCCCTGTTTGAATCCATCTACTAATGTGTGTGTGTGTGTTTCCTTTTAGAGGTTATGTATTGCTGGGGTTGGCAAAAAAACTAATATTTTAATTATTTGTATCATAAAATTAGTATACTTTGTTATAGAAATGAGTGTTTTATTCAAGTCTGTCAACACCGTAAATTATTGAAACTTAAAAATACAGCTGTAGTGTCATGTTTGACTAAGCACTAAACTTAACATGCATTGGTACTATACCCAACTGGTTTCTAAGTGATGCAGTCCTACTTTTTTCATTTTTTAGAAGTGTTCGTTTATTTTTGAGAGAGAGACAGGGAGAGAGAGTGGGGGGAGGGGCAGAGAGAGGGAGACAGAGATGTGAGGCAGGTTCCCAGCTGTCAGCATAGAGCCCGATGAGGGGCCCGAACTCATGAGCCGTGAGATCATGACCTGAGCCGAAGTCAGGTGCTTAACCGACTGAGCCACCCAGGGGCCCCTCCTACCTTTTTCATGTAAAAATAAATTATGGATACTGTCATTTTAGGAATCAGAAGCTACTAGTAGTTAAAGCATAGAACAGTTTTTTTAGAGAGAGAAAAAGTTAAAGTGAAGTATTCCACATGAAAATGTTTGAAACAAACATAAAACTTAGGAAAAAATATGAGGAAAAGTTAGGAGTGATGTCAGATAAATCCTGATGATCAAAGAAATATTTACAACGCAGCAAAATACTTGGCTTTAAATAGAATGACATAAGAAAAAACACCTGAGGAAGATTATGAATATCTTTCCAAATCACTCACTATTCTTTGCCTGCATAGCATTTAATGAATAAACAGTACCTCAGTGAATGAACAGGCATAGTTTTTGTGTCCATCCTACACTACTGGGCTTTCGGAATCTTTCCAACTTTGGTCTGTCATAAATAATGCTGCAGTGAACATGTGTGTAGTTATTTTTTGTAATTAGTTACTTCCTTAAAGCAAATTCCTGTAAATAAACCTGCTGGCTAAAGACAAGAAATGGTTTCAGATCTTTTGTTGGATGCAAGTGACACGGTGTCATCTATTAAGTAGAACATTTCCCCCATTTTATCTTAGCGTCATCTCTGCCAGAAAGCCCGCCAATATAAACGTGTGCTTCTGTCTCTGCACACTCTGTTCTATTCCACTGATCTGCTTGCCTTTCCATGTGCACCAGAGTAAGTGAGGTTAGCTTGAGAAAAGTCTTGATAGCTGGTGGAATACGTTTGCCAGTCTAGTTTTTCTCCTCAAGACTGTCTTGGCTTTCCTTGACCTTCTGCCTTTCCATTTAAATATTAGAGGGGCTCCTGGGTGGCTCAGTCTGTTAAGCGCCTGACTTCGGCTCATGGCATGATCTCATGGCTCATGGGTTTGAGCCCCCCATCCGGCTCTGTGCTGACAGTTCGGAGCCTGGGGCCTGCTTTGAATTCTGTGTCTCCCTCTCTCTCTGCCCCTCACACCCTCACACTCTGTCTCTCTTTCTCTCTCAAAAATAAATAAACATTAAAAAAAATTAAAAAATAAATATTAGAATTAGCCTGTCAGTTTTCACACACAAAAAAGTTCTGATTTTTGATTGGAAAAATACTGAATCTATAGGCCAATTTAGGGTGAATTTATACCTTTATCATACTGAATAGTCAAAATTCTTCATTTATGTAGGTATTTAAAAATTTCTCTCAATGTTTTGTAATTTTCAGTATACAAATATTGCACATATTTTGTTAGATTTACTTCTTAATGTTTTCATATTAATTCATGCTGTTTTAAGAAATATCTTTAAAAATTTTTGTTTTCTTGGGGCGCCTGGGTGATTCACTCAATTAAGATTCCAACTCTTGGTTATAGCTCAGGTCATGATCTCATGGTTCATGGGTTCAAGCCCCACATCAGGCTCAGAGCTGGCAGCACAGGGCCTGCTTGGGATTCTCTCTGTCCCTCTCTCTCTCTGCCCCTCCCCTGCTCATGCACTCTCTCTCTCAAAATAAATAAATAAACTTAAAAAAAATTTGTTTTTTAATTGTTTTCTGAGTATATTGAAATATGTTTGATTTTTTATTGGTTGAAACATGTAAAATTGCCAATATTCAATTCAAAAATGGCAATTTCATATGACTCAATCTATTACATTGGCCTTGCCCAATCCTTAAGTAATACTAATAGTTTATTTATAGATCCAAGCCATTTTAGTCACTCTGATAGGTGAGAGTTGGTATCTCATTGTGGTTTTGGTTTGTATTTCCCTGATGATGAGTGATGTTGAGCATCTTTCCATGTGTCTGTTAGCCATCTGGATATAGAATAGAGAACCCAGAAATGGACCCACAAATATATGGCCAACTAGTCTTTGACAAAGCAGGAAAGAATATCCAATGGAAAAAGATAATCTCTTTAGCAAATGGTGCTGGGAGAACTGGACAGTGACATGCAGAAGAATGAAATTGGGCCACTTTCTTACACCACACACAAAAATAAATTCAAAACGGATGAAAGACCTAAATGTGAGACAGGAAGCCATCAAATCCTAGAGGAGAAACCAGGCAGCAACATTTTTGACCTTGGCCACAGCAACTTCTTACTTGATGTGCCTCTGGAGGTAAGGGAAATAAAAGCAAAAATGAGCTATTGGAAACTCATCAAGATAAAAAGATTCTTCACAGCAAACAAATCAACAAAACTAAAAGGCAACTGATGGAATGAGAGAAGATATTTGCAAATGACATTTTGAATAAAGAGGCAGTATCCAAAAATCTGTAAAGAACTTATGAAAGTCAACACCCCATAATCTAATGAAGAAATGGGCAGAAGACATGAATAGACACTTATTCCAAACAGCATGTTTTAAAAATTTTTTATTTATTTTGAGAGAGAGAAAAAGAGGGGGCAGTGGGGAAGGGCAGAGAGAGGAGAAAGAATCTCAAGCAGGCTCCACACTGATAATGGGGCTTGAACCCACGAATCTTAAGATCACGATCTGAGCTGAAATCAAGAGCTGGTTGCTTAATTTACTGAGCCACCCAGGCACCCTGGTGATGTTGAGCATCTTATTATGTGTTTTTTGCCAACCTTATATTTTCTTGGGTGAAGTGTCCATACCTTTGGCTTATTTTTAAACTGAGCTGTTTGTTTTCTTATTGTTGAATTTTGGGCATTCTCAATATATTTGAGATACAAGTCTTTTGCCAGATGTGTGACTTGAAATATTCCTTCCTGGTCTGTGGCTTCTTTTTTAAATTTTTTTAAACATTTATTTATTTTTGGGAGACAGAGACAGTATGAGCAGGGGAGGTGCAGAGAGAGAGAGGGAGACACAGAATACGAAGCAGGCTCCAGGCTCTGAGCTGTCAGCAAAGAGCCCGATGTGGGGCTCGAACCCATGGACCATGAGATCATGACCTGAGCTGAAGTTGGACGCTTAACCGACTGAGCCACCCAGGCGCTCCTCCGTGGCTTCTTTTTTTATACTCTCAGTAATCTCTCTCACAGAAGGATTGTTTGGGGTAAGTATTGATAATATAATTCTACTTTTTAACATGCAGAAATACAAGGGTGCCTGGGTGGCTCAGTTGGATTTGACTCTTACTTTTGGCTCAGGTCATGATCTCGCAGTTTGTGGGCTTGAGCTCTGTGTTGGTCTCTATGCTGACAGCAGAACCTGCTTGAGACCTTCTCTCTCTCTTCCTCTCTCTCTGCACCTCCCCCACTCATTCTCTCTCTCTCTCTCTCTCAATATATAAATAAACAAAAAAAATAAAATTAAGAAATACAAAGCAGCTAAAATGGCCAAAACAATTTGGAAAAGAACAAAGTTGGAGGACTTGATTTTAAGAATTATTATAATTAAAATAGCGTGGTATTGGAAAAAGAATAGACCATGCAGACCAACAAAACAGAATAGAGAGGCTGGAAATAATGCCATATGAATAGAGTCAACTGATTTTTGACAAAGGTGCAAAGGCAGTTCAATGGAAAAAGAGAGCCTTAAAAAATAGCACTGAAAGATATCTGTAGATAATCCTGTTGGGAATTTGACAGCACTGCATTTAACCTACAGGTTAAGTTGGGAAGAACCAACATTTGAACACCATCAAGGCTTCCAATCCATGAACATGGGATATCTTTTCATTAATTTAGGTCTTCTTTGACTTCTTTTATTAGTGTTTTGTACTGTTCAACACACAGAACCTGCAAAGATCTTGTTAGATTTATAATTATTTAATTTGCTATTATAAATGGTATTTAAATTGTTTTGATTTCCAATTGTTTATTAATAGTAGAATTATGATTGAGTTTTGTATGCCAACTTAATTGTTTGCTGAACTCATTCATTATTTCTAGGAGCTTCTTTCGTAGATTCCTTGCTACCTTTTTTGCATAGACAATTGTGTCATCCGTGAATGGAGATAGTTTTTTCCTTTTCACCTGATCTATATCCCTTTTATCTCTTTTTCTTGCCTTATCGCACTAAATCTTCCAGTACAATGTTGAACAGGAGTGGTGAGAGGAAGCATCCTTTCCCTCTTCCCAATCTTAGGGGGAAACATTCAATTTTTCACCATGTTAGCTGTAGGTTTTTTTAAAAAAAATATTTATTTATTTATTTATTTATTTATTTATTTATTTATTTAGTGTGTGTGTGTGTGTGTGTGTGTGAGAGAGAGAGAGAGAGAGAGGGAGAGAGAGAGAGAGAGAGAGAGAGAGAGAGAACATGAGAGAACAGGGGAGGGGCAGAGAGAGAGAGAGAGAGAGAGAGAGAGAGAGAATCCCAAGCAGGCTCTGTGTTTTCAGTTCAGAGCCCAACGCAGGACTTGATCCCACTACCATGAGATCATGACCTGAGCTGAAACCAAGAATAAGATGCTCAACCAGCTGAGCCACCCAGGTGCTGCAGCTGTAGGGTTTTTTGAAAAAAAAATTATTTGTTATTTGTTTTGTTTTTTATATGCTTTTTATTCCTTTAATGAAGCTCTCTCTCTTCTATGCCTAGTTTGCTGAAACTATTTATCAGGAATGTATATTGTCTTTTCCAAGAGCATTTTGGCATCTTTTGAGATGATCATGTGAACGCTGTAGTCTCAGGGTCTGTTTTCTGATTCAGACTCAATCTTGGATCCACACCATGCCCTTGGGCCTTAGCAATGTGCCTTTCTTGATTCTCTGTCCCCTCTCTGCTGAAAGTGTGGGCTCAGTGTGACTCTGCCCCTTCCCAGGGAGGAGGGTTTGCTCTCATTTGCTTCCCCCATCACTGTGGCAGCTTGTACCCTTCCCCAACCAATTAGAACTCCTATTCTTGGTGGAAACAGAAGAGAATGATCCTGGAGAGCTTCTTGTCCCTTTGCATTTCTGCTGTTCTCTTGCCCCAGGTTTGCACACAATGGGCATTTTTAAGAGCTTGTTAAGTCCTTTGTTGTGTGATGAAAGAGCCCATGAGAGGGTGTGCACTCCTACCTGCGCTATGCAGCCCCTGGGGAGCCATACTGTCCTACTGGGGAGTCATTGGCCAATCTACAGAAAGACCTTCACTCATTGTCACCTGCTCTAGCTCAGCCCTTTTCCCCAGTGTCTATTCTAACTGGCCTGGGGAGTGCAGATTGGCACCTCTTCTCTCCCTGCAGGCACCATCCCACCTTAGGTTTTGGCTCAGTTAATTGTTCTGTGACTTCTGCTCTCTGATGGGTTCAAAAAAATTGTGGATTTAAAGTTAGTCTGTATTTTTTGTTAAAAAGTGTGGGAACAATGCTCCTTCCAGCTCTCTGTGTCTCAGGACAGAAGCTGTGGATCTTGTTGACAAAAAGGCCTGTCTTTAAATTATGATTGCATGTAAATTGTGTCAAATAGTTTTTCTACATCTCTTGAAGTAATCGTATGTGTGTGTGTAATTCACCACATAAACAAAATAAAGGATAAAATAACATGAAAAAATATACAGTATATTTATTTAAAATTTGGAAACAATTTTGAAATGATAACACACTTGCAGAAAATATTGGGAGTACAAAGAACTTGCTTTTTCTAAGGCATTTGCAAATACATTGTTGACATGTTCCCCCCATTTTCCCTAAATACTTTTCAAACATATTTCTATAACAAGGACATTCTTCTATGAAACCATCTAAATCAAGATATCAACATTGATCTAGACTACCATCTAATCCTCAGACCCTATTCAAGTTTTCCCAATTGTCTCAACAATATCTTTATAGCAAAAGGGTCCTTACAGGATCACCTGTTACATTTAGTTGTATGTTTTTCTATTTCCCCCAGTCTTTCCATGACTTCTTGACTTTGACACTTTGGGAGATTACAGCCCGTTTGTTTTGTAGTGTCCCCCAATCTGGATTTGCCTAATATTTTCTTGCAATTAGATTGAAGTTCTGTTTCCTTTGTGGGAGTCTCCTGTGTTCTCACCCTGTCATATCAGGTGGCACATGATCCCACTTTGTTTCATTATTAATGATGTTTACTTTGACTACTTGATGACGATGGTGTCTGCCAGGTTTATCCACTGGAAACTTGCTAATTCTCCTTTGTGATTAATATTATTTTTGTGGGGAGGTACTTTGAAACCATGTATATCTTGTTCCTCATCAAGTTTTACACTAATTACTTAAATTAGTTTCTGAAAGGACTCGTGTTTCCTACTCCTCTCAATGGACCTCAGTCTGTTATGATCATCATTCACCTCAATGCTCAGATTGTCCCCAGTCTGTCCAGTGGGAGCTCATTTAAGCTGACTTGGGTGTCTGTTGGCTTGACACCACTCTTTTTTGAACGTTTTCTTGCTTTCTGGCATAACAGTTTCAGGGTCATCTTGTGTTTACCCTGCTCAAGACCTAGAATGAGCTATTTCTCAGGACTTCTCATTTCTTTTAGTGGAAAGTGGTATTTAGAGGCTAAGGTCTGCTGCTGGATGTGCTTATTGCTGTTGGGGTGTCACTGCCCCCTAGCCTCTCAAGCAGAGCTAGGTGACAAGTATACACTGAAGGTACATATGTATATATGTGCATGTGTGTGCGTCTATATATGCATGCACACAAGCATTTGTACATACATTCATCGGATATGTATTTAATCCATTCATCTACCTGTCGGACTGTCTACCCATCTATTTCTCTATCCACCTGTTATCTACATATTTAATCTTTACCCAAAACCAATGATTCACACTGATATATTCCTTTGTAAACCAACACCACAGTGTTCTTACTTTTCTGCATTCCCATGGTTGTAACTCTCTTCTTCAACCCTGAAAGAACTTTGGCTGTTTGTACCCTCGATGTTTTTTTGTTTGCTCAATCCATAGGACATAACTGATCTCCTGGCTCTGCCACCACTCTCTCCCCTGCCAGAATGTACTCTTTACCCTGCTGGTGCTCCAGGCCATCCATCTCAGCAGATGCCTCCTTCACTGATGTCTTTCTCTAGTGCACTGTGGGACCCCCTCTGCCTTCTACCAAATACCTTCCTTGCTCTACCAAATGGTGTAGGACTGAGTTATTCAGGAAGGGAGCAGGGAAAGCAGAAGCAGAAACACATTCATTGATTTTAAATCCATACATGCCTAGAATAAACCCAACTTAGGTTTCATGAATTTTCCTTTTGGCATTTTTCTGCATTATTTTTGCTAATATCTTTAGTATTTCTGTGTCTCTTGGGAGCAGTTGGCCAGTAGCTTTTCTTTCTTACAACATCTCTATCAGGCTTTGGCATGAAGGTCAAAATGGTCTCATAAGATGAGTTGGGAAGTGTCTTACCTTTTTCTGGTCTCTGGAAAATTTTCTATAAGATTGGTGTTATCTTCTCCCCAAAACAGTGAGAAGAATTCATTATTGAAACCATCTTGACCTGGAGATTTTGGGGGAGAGGGGAAATTTAAATTACAAATTAAATTTCTTTAGTAAATGTGTGGCTCTTCATATTTCTATTTCTTCTTTTATCAGCAAATTGCATTTTTATTGGGAGTATTTCTATATCATAATTTCCAAATTAATTTGTATAAAATTATTCATAATGTTCCCTCATCATCTTTTTAACATCTATAGTCTGTGTGGTGATGTTTCATTTTTTAATTCCTCATTTTGATAATCTGTGTTCCCTCTTTTCTAGAACAATGCTTTTAAGGAGTTGCCAATTTTCTTAGATTTTAAAGGAACCATTTTTGGCTTTGATTTTTCTCTTCTGTCAAGCTGATTTGCATTTAAAAATATTTTTCCTAATTTTTTCTTTTACTTTTCTCTTATTCTTCTTTTTCTAACTACCTGAGATGCATAATTAAATCTTTTATTTTAAGCCTTTTAATTTATTTATATAAGCATTTAAGGCTATTAATTGCCCTCTAAGCATGCCTTTAGCTGCATCCTGTAAGATTCTATTGTATTGCATGTTTTTATCCTTTAATGCAAAATATTTGATAATTTCCATTATTATGTGTTCTTGTATCTATTGGGTATTTAAAAACGTATTTCTGACTTTCCAATTAATTGAGGAGTTCCTGGATATATTTTTGTTATTTCTCAGTTATTTCTTCTGTGCCCAGAGGATATACTCTGAATAATTTCAATCCTTGTAACTTTGTTGAGACTTGCTTTATAGTCCAGGATATGGCCAATCACCATGCTGCTTATATTTGTCTCTTCTGGAATTTTAGTTGTGAGTATTGGATCTTTGTTTTATGTCTTTATACCCATCATTTTCTCCCTGATTCTTGTCAGGCTTCATCCTTTCCTTCTATTTCTTTTTGTGTGGAGCTTCTCTAATTTATCCTATGTGTTATATCAAATTTTGTGCACTTTCCATGTGATTTTTACAGCTTCTAAAAGGTGTTTAAATGGGACTATTGGATTATTAGTTTTTTAGTAGTATTTTATTCTCATATGTAGCTCTTTTCCCTTTTTCTCGTGGTTTTCCCTTTCTTAGTCGGTTGGCTTATCTTGTATTTGCCTGTGAAGAATGCGAATGATTTTACTCTAGTTGTCCTCACTCTTCATATACTCTGTCCTGCCCTCAATCAGAAAAACATCAACCTTTTTGTAGCTTATAGACAATTAAAAAGTAGAATATATGTGGAAGTGCTACAGATAGCAAAGCACCACATAATTTAAAGGTGAGAGTATTCATCACAGCAGTGCTCTGCCACAAGTTAGTAAGTCTTGAAAATCTGCAGACTCAGGGGAAACTAGAAAAGACACTAAAGCTACAAATGATATATGACCTAAGATGTCTTATAATAGTATACATTTTTAGATATACTTGGAACTTAAACACAAAATAAAACTTCAGGCTTAAAAATCTAGGTCTTGCTCACTGGATTTTAGCAAAGGGTGGGGTTTTGAGTGAGAGAGTGTTCCTTCTGGAGGACAGCCTCCCTTTGTGTCTTTGTTGTTCTTTCATGGAAAATACTGATGATAGTGTACTTGATTAATGGAGGGCCAATGAGATTTCCCTGTTATGTGACAACAAGTGTATGTTCATGCTCTGAAAGGGGATGGTAGATCAGTTGGGAATACTAACAGTGACAGTGGTTAGCTGAGTCATTTAAGCAAGAAAGGCACTCATCTCCCAACTAGGGAGTGTTGGAGGAGGGGCTCTCCTTTGCTTCATTAGCCCCCAAATGCCACCAAAAGACCATAACCTGTGTTACTTTCTGCCCTTATTCATAGCGTCTTCCATGACTTGCTAACCTGTGGTTGTTGGAATCCTTCCTGCTTATAAGGTAGGAAGAATTGGGGTGGGACTGAGTGACTACCCACCTCTCTTATCTGAAAACAAAATCATTCTCTGTGCCCCTCTCCCTGTCCCCAGCAGCAGGCTTCCTCTTACAACTCCTGGCCCACCAGGCTCATGGATCCCCCTGGTTGCAAGGGAAAGGGAAGTTGTTGATTGGGTAGCTGTGTTCGTCAGGCAGACACTGATGGTGGTTTGCCCCTGCCTTCCATCTGGGCTGGGATGCTTCCTGGTTCAGGTAATTAGCAGGACATGTGTTATCACCATGTTATCCCGTGAAGTTGGAGATCTGACCTTTAACTTGAAATGGTGTGTGCTGCCATGCATCAAGTGGCCATTCTGCTCCCGGCTGGAGGCATGGAGTCTGCCCTGGGTGCCCACTTCACCACCTGTTTCTGTAGACTTTCTGTGTGGCTCCTATGAGGTGGGGCTGTGCCTGACCCAGAGTTCCACACTACTGTCTTGCAGGGGAGGGGGAATTGGTGAGGAAGGGAGGGGTGAGGTGTGGCTGCCCTAGTCCATGTGATGGATGGGGCCCACACAGACTCTGCGCAGGAATCCGAGGGCTCTCAGGTCCAGGTTAAGGAACCATGGGGGACATTTTAGGAGACAGAGCATTTTCAAACTTTTAATTGTCTTTCTCTTATTTCAGTCTATTACACAAAGCCTTCCTTTCTGTTTCCACCCCAGATGTTCTCATTTAAAAAAAAAATTATGTCAATTATGATTTAAAAAATTAGGTTGCAAATAAATAAATAAATAAATAAAATCCCTTGTCATATCGTGTGCAACTCTCTGTCTACCCTTTCCAATATATTATCTAAGGCTCCTTTCTAAGTCCACTCGGTTTCATATTTTCTCAATTAATTTCTATTTAGATAACATCCTGTCAGTTGTCAAGATTACAAGCAAGAGTAGGTTGTGAATAAATAATAACAGTCCTTGTCATATTCTGTGCAGCTGTCTGCATGTCTCCCCACCCCACAATTGAACCCGGGCCCTGCTCATGGTGGCTGTTCAGTAAATATGTTCAGGTGACTCTGTGGCTGAGAAATCTGAGAAGACCTGAACATGCCACCCAGCATTGCTGCCATCCTGCGTCTGTTTCCTAGGCTTTCTAGAAGTAGGAAATACTGAAAGGGAACACAGAGTGTGGCAAACGTGTTGTATTAGCCTCGGCAAGGGACATCTTGAAGGCGAACTCTGCTTAGTGCCTGACTGACTTCTAGAATAGGGTACTGACACCTTTTTGAGTTTGGGAATCGGCAGGAGGAATCAGATAAAGGATGATTGGGCTGCCCTTCTTGCTTCAGAAAATTCCCAGTAAAATCAGTGGCACTGTCACTGAGAAAGATTCTGGAGGAAGGGCTCCTTTTGAGGACAGCCTTCAGACGAGGGGAGTAAGACCCCATGGTCCCTAGTGTCCACTTAAAGTCATGGCTGAGTGTTAACAGGAAGCTTTATTGCTTGGCCAGTGACCAGTGATTGTTATGATATATAAAGGGAAGGTTGAAATGTGACGTCTCATAGAATGAATGGACTGTGATACCCTGAGGTGAGCCCTGGTTAAGATGGGAGCCCTTAGGGTTTCTCTGGCCCATCGTCTAGTAGTTCCCTTTTCTCAACCAGCTGTTCCAATGGAGATTCTAACCAATTAATTCCCTTAAAATACCTAAATGCTTTAACATATGGCATCTCCAGTGTTATGTGTTTTAACGGACGATGGAATAAAAGATCTCAAATTTCTCCAGATTCAAAGGAGTGAGATCTGATGGTGGAATCTTGTGTGGGCAGAGTAGAGATTTGGGGGGTCATTATTCAATCCCATACAAAGAGCAGTCTAATTCACTCAGAAGCCTCCCTTGAACAAAAAATAGCCTGTGCTAAGGACCTTCCTGCATGAGACATGGATGCATTTATCATGTATGTGGTCCAAGTCCCTCATTCGGGGACCCAGGTGCCTCCTGCACTGCTTGCAACAATGCAGACAGTCACATCTCATGGTGGCCTTAGCTTACCTTGGAACCGTCCTTGCCAGAGAATGGAACACCTGATATATATACATATATATAATTTTATTTATTTATATTTGTTTATTTATTTATTTTCCAGTCCCATTAGATCCCACAGGGGGAGGAACAATCCTTTCCTTCCTGGGCATTCCTGTGGCTCAGGTGCAGTGCTTGGCACAAAGCAGATGCTAAAACCTGTTGGCCCCACCTGCGGATATTACAATCAACACTTATTGTCCTGGCAACTCCCCGTTCCCCTTGTCTTCTTATGAAAGGGACATCTCTGTTTGCACTGTCTTTATTCCCTCCCTTCTTCCCTCCTTGCACTGAGTCATTCATTCATTTCTTTAATGGGTTTGTTACCAAGTGGTCCAGGCACCAGTTCCCAGGTTTGCTTGTTACTAATTGTGTGTTCTTTGACAATAATAGCTTATAAGAATACTGACTCCTTTTTAAGTGACAATCATCTCCCAGGCTGTGAGTTAAGTGCTAAGCTTGGTTCTTCATCTGTAAATGAAGATGCTAATAACAATCTCTCAGGTTTCAAGGAGAAAATATAGTGATCTATGCAAATTGCCCAGCACAGAACTTGGCATGTCGGAAAGTGTTTCATAAAAGGAGGCTATCGCCTTGATGAAAACCTAAGGGGTGTCTGCTCTGTGCCTGCTGTTGTACCCCGTACCCCAACACATCAGGACTGTCAGTGGGGGTTTTTGATGGAGTTGACCTGTATCTGGCATGCTGGACCAGGAGAATCAAATTCTGTGCTGAGTCCTACTGGAATCTTGTTCACAAATGTGTTAAGAAGCTTCCGGGCACCAGGTCTTTTTCCCCAGGTGTTGCCAGGGGGTTATAATTGTCTCCTTTTTGAAATGAAAAACATACTCAAACTTAATATTCAGCTGTGACTATTGGAGGGACTTTCAAGGTACTGAGAAATTAGTCTATCACACTGAGACTTCCTTAATTTTATAGGAGATGAAGGAAACATTTAAGCCCTTGTAAGCAGTGCTATTTTGAAACCATGGAAGGTTATCGTGTTCAAGCTTTTTTCTGTATTCTGATGGTGGTCTTTGTTTTCCTACATGATCATTGCTAATATTTTCTGGTTGACTGAAATCAGAGATGGACTTCTCTATGGTCCTTCTTCAAAATCACACCAAGTAACAAAAGGACAGAGAATTCGAAGATGTTTATAAAATAAGTGATGAATAGCTCAGGGACACCTAGAATTGTTTTTATCATCATCACCGTCTTCAAAACGCTTGATTGCTTTGGTCTTTAGATTCCAAATGGTCTGCCATGCTTCTTAATCATGTGGCGATATCGTGACGCTTCTGCAGACTCATGCGGTCATAAGTTTGATTTGTGCCAGTCACCCATCCATGATTTGACTCTCCGCAGCAGTGTTTCTGCTAAGTGCCTCATAGCTGCATGATGATTGACAGCATGGTCGCTGGAGTCAGACGGCTTGTGTGGCCTACCAGCTGGGTGACTTTAGGAAGGTCGTGTAACCTCTCTGTGCCTATTTTTTCTCGTCTGTAATATGAGGATCATAAGGGTCCCTGCCTCTTATGGTTTTATACAAATTAAATACATTAATATTTGTAACGCACCCAAGGGCAGTGCTTGGGAAATACAAAGTATGTACGGCCTTTGCTTGGACGTCTCCATTGGCAGACTCTGCTGTCTGGAAAGAGGAAATCTTGGATGCTAGATGCTCCTCTGTGTACTCCACAGAAGTAAGTCTCCTCCCTTGTCTTTCTCCCCAGTGGCCCTGGTTCTCCTCTGTGAGGCTGCAGAACAAATGTGGTAGGTCCTGTCCATGTCAACCCTTTGTTTATATAAAGAGCTTCTCTTTAGCCACCAGTGTGACATTCTGAAAGTCCACCAGCCTGGATCTGTCACAAAGCATGGTGCTGGCTGCAGTGTCGTTCGGGAGCGGGAACAGACAGGAGCAGACAGGACGTGCTGTCTCCCTCATGCCGCCCTCTGGTTTTCTCTCAGGTAGCTTCATGGCACAGCAGCTTTGGGGCAGTGATGTGGCGGCTGGGGTTTGGGGTGTTTGTTTGTTCCTCCAGTGGACTTAATCTCTTTATTCATTTTATCGTCGATCTCATTGGCTGCTTTCTTTCTCTAGAATTAAGACCGTGAGCAGTTGGAACAAGGTAATTATTTCACCATCAAATAATTCAACTTTTTTTTTTTTTTTCACCCATCACCATCTGTGAGATGACTTAATACTTAACTCTTGAGAATCGTCCTCTGTATTTCAGTCTCAAACGTCACACGCCGGTCAAAACTTCTAAAGTGTTAAGAGCAAATAAATGGCACGAGTTTATATTCCTCCCTCCTTCACCAGTTATATTCTTACACACCTATTTATAATTACTTTACATTTGTGTATATACAGTTAATCATCGTCATTAGTTATATCGCTACGTTACAATTATCTGAAATAAAGCACAAATTACATTACTTACTTTGAGTTAAGTTTCAATTCAGCTTGTCTGCCATAACCTGGTTTTCAGAGTCATGGGTTATAAGGAGTTAAGACCCTCAGCCAAAAAGAATTTGCTTATGCGCTGGGAGCTGGGGTGATGTCTACCCTCTTCTTCACCAGGGCTTGCCTGCCCTGTCTTTCTAGAACATCATGGATCCATTCCTCCTGTTCCGTGTTAGTGCTTTCATCCTAGTTAGGGTCCTTGTTATTTCCTTCCTAATAATCGTCAGCTCACATGCCACCTCTTTCATGAAACTGTCCCCTGTGGTCCAGATGGAATTAATCTCCCCTGACTTTGTATTTCTGTAGTATTTTGTGTCTCTATTGTATTAGATTTCTTTTTCTGCTTTGTTATAGTTATTACCATCTGTTCTCCCCAGTTGGGTGGTAAGATTCTTGGAGATGGGAACAAAGTCTCCTTGTTCCAGATGCATCCCCTCCCCTCCCCCCCACACCTGGCACAATGGCTGCTCAGGAAGGAGGTAGTCGATAGGACTCTCAGAGGTCACTTGCTCCAGCCCCTGCCTTCAGGTATCAGTGGTGTGTTTTTATAAGCGAGCCACGTGAGCCACTCCAAGAAGCCAGCTGACCTGCCCATTGCAGAGTTAACCAGCAGCGGAGAATTATGGAGAAGTGTGGGCTTCACCTCGTTTATCTTCTACTTGCACGTTTTAGGGTAATTTTCAGCTATCAAGTCTTTGCAACTCCCAGACATCCCGGCTGCTGCCGTGTAGACCTACTGCTTGTGCATCTGGTAAAAAAAAAAATAAAATAAAAAAAAAAATAAAAATTGATGGATACTTGGTGTTGAACTTCTCATCTACAATACCTCACTAAGACACAACAACATAATCACCCGTGGGCCCAACGTGAATGACAGCTGCATCAGGACTTTAATCATCAGTGGTGGGTGAAGGTACCTGTGGTCATGGTGATTATTAACTTACGTTTGACACACTTGAACAAGAATAAGCTCCCAGTTTGTCTTCCCTTCAACCACCGAGGCTATAATTTCATCATTTCCGACCTCTCCTCGGGAAGGACACTCGTGGTGTGTCACTCCCAGTCACATGGACCCTCTCATTAGTACATGATTGCCATCAGGCCTTCTGGGAAGGCTCTTTGCCTTGTCTGCTGTGCTCCTTCCTTTCTTCCGGTGTCTTTGATCATGGCACGTGTCATCTGTCCTGGAATGTGCAGACATCCTGATACTTCAGACCACAGCATGTATTTCTGGGTGAGGCCATGTAGACCCCAAGGGCCCGGCTGTGTGCACGGCACTCTTTTCGGTGACGAGCTTTCTCGGATGAGTGGTAGATCTGGAAATTGCAGTAATGACTCATCTTGGTGAAGTCCGTTTCGGCTCCAGCCTCCTTTGCTTTGGACATGTTATCTGCAGCTTTAGAACTCCCACTAAAGGAGCAGAATTATCTAAATTTCCGTTTGACATTTTCCTTTACAATTGTTTTGACATCTCCATTTATAAATTTCTTTTCTTGTTAAAGCTAGATTGGAAAAGTGAATTTCTAGACAAGTCTTGCCTGGCTCAAAGCCTGAGGGCTGGTGCTCAGCTGGTTTAATTGGGGAGCATCTAATCCAGTTATCATCCATCAGTAAGGACAATTCCAAAGGGCCCTCTCCCAGGCAGGCTCTGGCATCCTCCTTTCTGCTGATTTTCATGAGAGCCCAAGTTAGGTCACATGCCTGAGTTCCACTTGGTCCTAAACTCCCTCTTGCCCCCCAGACCCTGGGAACACTTCTGTTTATGTGACGAGCGTTCCCCTGCAGGACAGCTCAGAAATACCCAGTGTCTACACAGGGTGGCCTCTGTCTACACACTAGAGACAGAACAAATCAATGTGCTTCTGTCCAGGTCACAGACACCCTGATTCCGATTATCAGATAGTAACAACTGTATCGGCTGGTTTAATTTTCTTCCAGTGAATCAATTACATTTAAGACTTGCTGATATCACCTGGGCAACTGGTTTACTCTTTCTATTGAGTAGTTAGAATTCTGTTTTGCTGCATTTTAAGTGCATTCTCCTCTGCTATGATAGGATGATCACACTTTCCTAAAAAGCTGTTTTCATAAAAATTTTCATTCCAGGAATAAATAATTCAATGGGGGAAGGCAGGTAGGGGCTAGATTTGAGCTTACAGTAGCAAAATGATTTTTTCCTGCAGGAATTTCAAAATAAAATAGATTCTTATTGCTATAAGTGTATTTAGACAAAACAAAGGCAAACACTTCCTTATTTCTTTTCAATCTTAAAAAAATTTTTTTTGATGTTTATTTTTGAGAGAGAGAAAGAGTGTGAGTGGGGGGAGGGCAGAGAGACTGAAAGAGACACCGAATCTGAAACAGGCTCCAGGATCTGAGCTGTCAGCACAGAGCCCGATGCAGGGCTTGAACTCATGAACTGCAAGATCATGACCTGAGCTGAAGTTGGATGCTCAATCGACTGAGCCACCCAGGCGCCCCTTAGATCTCTTCTTGAGAAGGGCATTCTTCTACAGCAAGACTCGCTGTGGTCCCCATGCTCCCTACATGCAAGCACACATGTGCATTCTCTGCTATAGCATGTGGCTGCATGTGCTGTCTCTCCATACATGACCCATCTATCTGGTGTGAGCATCAGCTCCGAGATGTTTTGCCGGGTGATATATAAACTAGTTTCAACTGTTTCCAATATGTTTTCATCTTTAGCGTTGTCCCTGGCCTGTTATAAGGGAATTATTTTGAAAGACAACTTGAATTTTTACCAGTAGTTAAAAGTTTTTATTATTATGTAAAATTTCAAATGCATAGAAAATAAATAGGATAGTGCAATGGATCTTGACATACCCAGGACCCGGTTTTGATGATCACGAACATCCTGCCATCTCATCACACCTGAACCCCTGCTCGCTCTGTAACCCCTCTTTATTATTGTTGTTCTCAGCCGGCTTCTCCCCTAAGCTTTCATGAGGAATGGCTGACATAGAATATCGTATAAATTCAAGGTGTACCATGTGATGATCTGATATGTATAGACAGTATGAGAAGTTTACCACAGTAGAGGGGGTTAGCACATTCTTTACCTCTCACAACGACCGTGCTGTTGTTAGGGTGAGAACATTTATGATCTACTTTCCTGGCAACTTTCAAGGACACAATATAGTATTGCTAACTACAGCGACCATGCTGTACATTAGATCCCTGGAACTTAATCATCTTATAAGTGAAAGTTCATACTAATTGACCAGTATCTCCCAATTTCTTCCCCCAACTCTCTAAGTCCTGGAGAACCACCAGTCTACTCTGTTTCTACGAGCTCTACATTTTCAGATTTTTTGTGAAAGGGTGGAGGTTGGGGTCTCCTACACCACCATTGTGGTGACGTCTGAACCTCATAATTCTTTTTTCTAAATTTTTTTAAATGTTTATTTATGTTTGAGAGAGAGAGAAAGAGAGAGAGAGAGCATGAGCAAGTGGGGGAGGGGCAGAGAGAGAGGGAGACGCAGAATCTGAAACAGGCTCCAGGCTCTGAGCCTGACGCAGGGCTCGAACTCATGAACCGCAAGATTATCACCTGAGCCGAAGTTGGATGCTCAACCGACTGAGCCACCCAGGCACCCCTTTTCTTTCTATACCTTGTTTGCTGAGAGTTTTAATCTACAATATGTATTGGATTTTGTCAAATGTTTTTCAGTATTCTTGAGAGGACCATAATTTTTCTTTCTCATTCTATTAATACAGTTAATGACATCTTACTGATTTCCAAATGTTAAACCAGCCTTCCTCTTCTGGAATAAACCCCATTAGGTCATAATACACTGTTAATTTGTGTAATATGATATTTAATTTACTAACATTTTGTTAAGAATTTTTCATCCTTATTAATGGGGAATATCAGCCCATATTTTACTTCATAATGTCTTTGTATTGTTTTCTTTTTAAGAGTTTAGTCAGTATGAATTCAATTTCCTTCATGGAGATAGGCTCTTCAGAATTTCTATTTCATTCAGTGTCAGTTTCATTATTGGCAAAATAGTTGCCTATAACATTTCTTTATTATTTCCTTAACATTTATAGGATTTTTATCATGTTACTTCTTTTATTTATGATAAGGGTAAGTTGTTTTTGTTTTTGTTTTCTCTTTTTTCCTTGATCAGTCTTGTGATGAGTTTATAAATTTTACTAACCTTCTCAAAGAACTAATTTTTTGTTAATGTTTATTCATTTTTGAGAGAGAAACAGAGAGAGCACAAGCAGGGAGAGGCAGAGAGAGAGGAAGACACCAAATCTGAATCAGGCTCCAGGCTCCTAGCTGTCAGCACAGAGCCTGATGCAGGGCTTGAATTCACGAACCACGAGATCATGACCTGACCTGAAGTCGGACGCTCAACCGACTGAGCCACCCAGTTGCCCCTCTAAGAACTAATTTTTAACCTCGTTAATTCTCTTTTGTTTCTTCTGTTTTCCATTTTATTGATCTTTGTTCTTATCTTTTATTTTATTGTTAATCCAGAGCTTTATTTTATTTTATTTTATTTTTTATTTAAATTCAAATAAGTTAACATACAGTGCAGTCTTGGTTTCAGGAGTAGAACCCAGTGACTCATCTCTTATATAACACCCAGTGCTCATCCCCGAAAGTGCCCTCCTCAATGCCCCTCACTCATTTAACCCATCTTCCCACCCACCTCCCTTCCAGAAACCATCAGTGTGTTCTCTGAATTTATGAGTCTCTTATGGTTTACCTCCCTCTCTGTTTCTATTTTATTTTTCCTTCCCTTCCCTATGTTCATCTGTTGTGTTTCTCAAATTCCACATGAGTAAAACCATATGATATCATATGTGGGATTTTTTTTTCTTACCTTTAGAATTTTCTTCTTAAAACTTACTTTAATTTTAGGTTACTCAACGTTTGGTGGCTTTTTAACATAGAAACTCAGAATTTTAAAGCCCCTTTAAAAAATCTTTCTAATATCAGCCTTTAAAGGTATAAACCTCCTTCTTATTTCTGTTTTGGTGACAAGTCATAAATTTGATTTCTTGTATTTTCATTATCATTTAATTTGAAAGGTTTTCTAATTTCCCTTTTGATTTTTTCCTTGAACCATAGGTTATGTAGAAATGTACTGTTCAATTTCCAAGTATTTTGGGCTTTAAAAAGATATCTTACTATTGGGTGTTTTGAATATAATTCCATTGTGGTGAGAAAATATACTGGGTGATTTTCATCTTTTCAGATTTATTAAGCCTTGTTTGTACCCCAGTACATGGCCTATCTTGTTGAACATTATATCTACAGTTGAAAGAATTCTGTTGTATTGGGTATACTGATCATAAATGTTAATCTGTAGGGACGCCTGGATGGCTCAGTTGGTTAAGCGTCTCAACCTGACTCTCTGGCTCAAGTCAGGATCTCACGGTTTGTGGGTTTTAGCCCCGCCTCGGGTTCTGTGCTGACAGCTGGGATCCTGCAGCCTGCTTTGAATTCTGTGTCTCCTTCTCTTTCTGCTTCTCCCCTGTTTGCGTTCTGTTTCTCTCTCTCAAAAATAAATAAACATCAAAAAAAAAAAAAAGAATGTGAATCTGTAGACTTTACATATGAGGTCAATTTACTGATTGAATTTTTGTTTAGTTGTTCTATGCATTGCTGGTCAGAGGCTGTGGACATCCATATAATGGTTGATTTGCCTATTTGTCTCTTTTTTCTGTTAGTTTTTTTTCATGTATTTGAAGGCCTGTCATTGGGAAATACACATTTATAATTGTTATGTCCTCCTGACAGAGTGACTTTTTATTATTGTAAAATGTCCTCCTTAATCTCTGGTACTACTACTTTGTTTAAAGTCTATTTGCTGATGTCAATAAGTAATATATAGTAAAGGGTATTTTTACTTAATGTGGTTAGTTGATTTTTTTTATGTTTACAGTTTATGTGGCTTATGTTTTCCTATTTTTAATTTCAGTTCTTTGTGTCTTCATATTTATAATGTATCTGTTCTAGACATAATATAGTTCAGCCTTAATGATTTTTCATTCCCTGTCTTACAGTATCAGCTTTTTAGTTGGAGTTTTAGTCCATTTACATTTACTATAGCTAGTATGAGGTTGTATTTAGGTTTTCCATTTGCTGTACTTTTCCTATTTGTTCCATATGTTTTGAGGAAAATGTGGGAGCAAATGTATATTGAATTATAGGTTGGGTGGTGGAAAGACAACAGATTATGGGTTTAGCTCATATATTCTCCATGAAATGTGTGGTAGGGTCGTCAGGGGAGGAAGAGTGTGAAGGAAAAAAAGTATCATAAGCTTGAGGAGAAAAGAGAAGATATGACATTTATTGTGATGAGTGAGAAAGTGAACATTCTAGAGGACTAAGTTATGGGATATATTGATTGCCCATTCATTCATTCCTTCATCATGCATTGACTCAACAAATATTTGAGTGTCTTCTGTGTGGGCAAAAAAGGCATGATCTCTGCTCCTGTGAAGCTATGAGACTGTACTGTTGATAGATATTGGTCAAATAATCACAGTGACACATACATGACTATAAGCTAGGAAACAAGTGTTGTGAGATAATAGAAATGATTGATTCTACAAGAACGTATAACAGAGGAACTTGACCTTGTGTAGGTGTAAGAAATAATTTATCAGAGCCAATGGCCCTTTAGTTGAGATTTAAAGTCAAAGTAGGTTAAATGAGGCAATGGATGTGGGAAGTCGTGTTCAGACAAAGCAGTGTGGGCCAGTGCTCAATGCTGGAAACAGGATAGCTGTGTAATGGTGTGGCTGGAGTGTAGAGAGCAAGATGGGGCATGGAGATCATATGGGTGGCAGTGCAGGGACAGAAAGTGCAGGGGCTTTTCACATTGTGATTAAGATTAGGTCTAACAGCAATGAATTTGAAATGAAACCAGGCAGTTTTTTGGGCGATGTCCTTAAATCATCAAAACTTTCTTTGATGTAAGTTACATAGAACAGATGAAATTGGGCTAAAAGAATTATCAGAGCAATATACAAATGAGATATTGCCAAATTTTCTTGCACTCAATTTTATTCCTATTTGAGGGAAAAATAGGTAATTAGTGAGCACCAGGCGTTGCTTCCAGGTTTCAAAGTGGCTTCCATCCAGCCACAGGGAGGCTCCGGCAGAAAACCAGATGTTCAAATAAAGACCTAAGTGGACAACTATGGACGATGCACATTACATAAATATGTGACGGAAATCTTTCATGGTATGTAGAAATAACATCAGCAACTTTGAAATATTTGTATGAATGCTTCCATTCTTCCAGAGGCACTGAAGGGAGGAGTTTAAATGCATTTCTTGGGCATGTTTGTGCATTTCTACTTACAGTGTGAGCCAGTACACGTGTAAAATTAGAATAATGAGATTATTTACTCGGCAGACATTTGCTGAGTGCCTTCCAGGTGTAACCATTGTACTTGCCACCTTGGACGTGGCGGAAAAGGACTTGGAGATGACTCCGACAAAGAATCTTCCCTCTGCAGGAAGGTCAGACATCCCAAGAGGCAATCATGGCAGTGTGGAGAAGGGGAGGGCCAGAGAGGAGGTTCAAGTGGACCATGGAGGACAGAGGAAGAAAAGCATTTCTTCGGAGCTCAAGGGATGCTTGAGATTTCTGTTTCCTCTTTTTTCTTTCCACACTTAAAAATTCTTTTTACGATGCACTTGTGGTTTTCTTATAAGCATGAAAAACAGATCAATCATAGAAGGCAAGCACACTTAACATAATATCTACCCTCTTAGCACATTGTTAAGTGTACTATATAGTATCGTTATCTCCAAACACATGTGCATTAAACAACTACAGCTTTTTGAATGGCAATCATATCTCAAAAAAAAAAAAAAAGATTAACAAAGGGCAAGCACAATTTGTTATCTCTGGTTTTTATATGTTTTTGTTCAACAAATACTTATGAAACAAGTATTAAATGCGGTGTCCTGTCCTACATGACGATACTCATTCCCCTTTAACAGGAAGAAAACAGGTCATGAGGATTTGGGAAAAGAGAAATTGTGCCCACGGCAGTTTCTGTCGTGGTTTTGAGTCATCTCAGAGAAAAACCTGAGCGCAGTGCCCTTGGATACTTCTTCAGTCAAAGAGGCTCCCACAGAAATATTGATATTCACTAGAGCCCATTCTGTTTGCCTTTCTCTGTTAAGAGTTAAAAACTTGGAGAAGCAGTATGTGCCTGGGAAACTCTGCAGACAAATCCTTGAGTTGGAAGTGCGCTCTACTAAATTCTTTAACACAAAAAATAATGCTTTAAATTGTACTTTGGACATGATATGTCCACTTTTTTGGCTCAACAAACAAACCCGAAATTGTTTTTAGCTTTCTGCTCTGGCATTCACAAAGTTTTGCCTAAAACCCTTGGAGATTTGCTGAAAAAGATTTATTTATGTGCATTCTGAAGAGCATGCCAAAATCCCGCTGCTTCGTGTTTTTCAAGATTCTTTTAAATTAAAAAGCGAGTGCATGCATGAGGGTAAAATGCCAGTTTAGTTATTGTGCACAGTAAATGTGCTTATTTCCAGGAGGAGAGTCAAGGTGGTGTGGTGAGGTGAATGTCCAGTCAAATGAGTTCCGTCTTTGCAGAGCCGAATAATTTATTTTACTCCTTCCAAAGTCACTGTCTCTATTTAATGAGAAACCATACAAATGTAAAAGTCTGTCCTTTTGGGGGCTACCTTTAACTGACACCAAGTCCTATCAGTTGATTACCCCCCTCCGCCCCTGCCCCTGAGTCACCTAACTCACCCACAAACACAACACTGCAATGGTGAAAAAGTGATGTGACTTCCTAATTAAGGACGTTTCGGATCTTTTGCAGTTCAATTGAACAGTTGGGATCAAAAGAATGAATATTTGCCCAGAAACATTAAAAAACACACCAAAAACCCTAAGTGCTGTTTTTTGTTCCAGAAGAAGTTTATTCATTAAAAAAAAAAGCACTTTTATACAAACATATAACACAATACATGCATCTTTATGCATTGTTCCCTAATTGAAATACGATTTATACAGTGATACAGATTAGCATCAAATATCCAAATGGCATTTGGGTCTAGAAAAATGGTGTATAAATAATTTTCCAAAGTGCAGACAAAAAGAAAAGAATAATAACTTTTGTTTAGCTTTACTGTAATGCCAGTGACAGATCCTTGGAAGCCAATGACTGTTTTGCCTCCATATGCGTTTGCAGCCAAGTTGAAATCCCTCGTGCCCTCCCCAGAGCCCTGATCTGATTGCCCGACCCCTATGACTGATAGTCCCTTTGGTAACAAAATTTCTCCCGTGTTTATCTCATATAACCCTCTCCTAATCACTGCACTTTATTTATTTATTTACGCATGCTTATGAATATATATCACTTTGGAATGAAACGCGTGGAGGGAGAGTAAGTTCTCGAAGAGCGGAGAAACCAAAGACTGCTTATTTTCATTCCATCTTGATTCTCACCCTGTGGCAGTCAAGTGTGAACCCGTAAGCTAAGGCTCAGGGGCAAGACCGGAGGCGGTGCCATAAGCCTGGGATGCTTTTCTTATTACAAAGTGTGATGCAACTCACAGTGTAGTAATCAGGATGGCCTTGGTCAGGGGTAAAATTGCTCTAAATACATACAGAGTGGCCAAAGAGCCGAAAACCAGTGAAAATGACTCTTTAAAGACTTTCTTCTTTGCTATTCCATAAAAAAGGCATCAGGAAATATAAATATATATATTTATATACCAATATATATATATATTATACCAATATATATATATATATTGGTAGCACTATGAAGTATACACGAGGTTAAAGAATTGATAAGATACTAAGAAAAATGAGACCTGGTAGTTTGCACATCTCTAGTGAGCCTCCATCCAAGTCCTTCACATTTTGCATCAGAGGAAGATTCAGATGTGCTCCACGTGGCAGATTGTGGAAGAATGCGTATTCCCTTCTCCGACCTCCAGGTTAGTGCAATTGAAGAAAGTGTGATGATTAATTGTACACACGTTTAAGAAGCAGCTGTGACCACCACCCTCAGTGTGCGAGCCCCACACCTGTACGCATCTCTGCAGTGGGCTCTTTCCCACCATCCCACTGCCTCAGAGAGTCCCAGGGAAGGACTCTGATTGGCTCTTCCCCAATGAACACGAGGGAGCATCCATTCATCAAGGCTCTGGGCTCTGTCTTTTCTACGTCCTCAGTCCTGGCACCTAATTATCTCCTCTTTTCTATTCTGTGTCCCCGTCCTCTCTGCTAGATCCTTCCCATTCTCACTCAGCCACTCTCTTTCTTCCAATTTGAAAGACTCCCCTGTACACATGCCCACCCACTACAACAAAAGGGAACAACCCTCCCAGGGCCCCATGTGAAGCAAATTATGCTTTCATTGAAGATGGGCTGTGAGGAAGTTCAGGAAGCAACTTGAAGTGAAGAATTAATGAAGTTAAGAACAAAAACTCAAGTCCTGTGCATAAACAGAGCCTAACAGAAGGTACGGGGTGAGATTGCAAACGTGTGGTGAAGAATGTAGTGGAGCATGACAGGCGTTCTCTGTTATGAGGCTCCTCTTTGGTAAGCCGACCTCTGCTAGCTTCGTTTCTAGAATGGACGTTTCCTGGCTTGCGTGAGCAGGCCCAGCTCTGGCCACATGACCACCACACGGTGGGTGCAGGTTCCCGTGAGAACTGCTAGGCTTCCCATGAGAAGTGGGGCACAGGGTGGGCTCTGGATCTGACAGGAGAAAGATGCATCTGGGGGGCACCTAGGTGGCTCGGTCGATTTGAGTGTCTGACTTCGGCTCAGGTCCTGATCTCACGGTTTGCGAGTTGGAGCCCCGTGTCGGGCTCTGGGCTGACAGCTCAGAGCCTGGAACTGCTTCAGATTCTCTCTCTCTCTCTCTCTCTCTCTCTGCCCCTCCCCCCTCTCAAAAATAAACATTAAAAAAATTAAAAGGAGAAAACATCTAATATGAGTTTCTTGCTTAACTAGTCTGATACACATTTAACTCTTGACTGCATGAGCTATACACAGTCGGCTTTTAATTTATTACCCAAAGCAGACATTTTTGACATGGTGGAGTAGGCACAAAATAGAAGTATCCTGGACACTTGGGGCACAGGATCGCCCTGGCCAGGAGGGAGGCGGTGAGGGAGCTTCTGTCCAGGGGGGACCAACAAAGCGGGCCTGGGGCTGAAGGAAGGTCCTGACGGGGACGAACAGGGAAGAGGTCCATGGAAAAGGATTCTGGCTCCTTTTCCCAAGCCGACTGCTTCGGGCGACCCCAGTGCTGATTTAAAGGGTCAGTGTCAGGAAATGGAAGACCATTCCCTCCGGGCCCAGTTATATCTTTAGCGATTGTTCTTGTCCAAAAATAACAGTTCCCTCACTGTGAGTCACACATCGCCAAGAGGTTTTGCCTTCGTGACTCCCTCATAAAGATTTCCAAATAGCCTCGCAGCAATTTTCAAAGAAGACACCCTGTGCACCCCCCCCTCCCCAAACAAGAGACGGAACAGCGTGAGGGGGAAGAGCCCTGAAGTGGGGGTTGGCTTATTGTCAGCCTTCTTGCCACTGGCTTGCCCTGTATCCTGTCTAGCCCTGCGTCCTTCATGAAGTGGGCTTTAATGCAGGAGCCTGGCCCGGCTCCTCCCACTCTGACGTGCTGGGGTTCTGGAATGCTAAGTGTAAGACACCATCTTTACAGCAAAGACATTAGGGGCCACTTGGGGGGAAATGTGGCAGATGCGGGAAGTAACCACAAACACAACAAGTGTGATAGAGCGCCACGCCTGTGTGGACGATAAACTCGGAAGTGGCTCAGGGAGTCTGGAGGCTGCAACCCCCATGAAGTCTAGAGAGACTCAGAGGTGATGACAGACCACAGAGCTTTACGGGGACCACAGGGACCAATGATCAATCATCAAGGTTCATACCTGCTTGTGTTTGAGCATTCCAGTGATGATGGCAGGGGGTGGGCTGCAGGAGAAGAATGGCTTGAGCACAGGGACAAATGGGAGTCCCCTTGGTGGTGATGCGCTGTGCTTGGATCTCGAGTGGGTCCACGGGCCCTGGCAGCAGTGTGGTGTGGACCATGTCAGGACATGGAGAGCTAGCCAGCGGGGAGGCAATTAGGGGACCCCAGGATGCAGCCCCCAGGCAGCGCCTGGCTCTGGGCTCCCCGAGGACGGCTGGGCGCCCAGTACCGGATGGCACGTGGCCCACTGGGGGCCATTCGGACCAGAACCATTTCGGACCAGCCTCTCTAGCACCACTTTTCACAGAAGGCTCTGTTTCGAAAGGTGATTTTTTCCTTCTGGAGTTGAAAGGCTCCTCTGCATATTAAAGAGATGTTCCAGGATAGAGCTAGTTTGGCTAAATTTATTTCATAGGAGGTCAAAGGAAAGACACTGAACGCCTTGCATATCCTATTAGATGAAAAGCTGCATGTTAATGACCTAGGAAATGACAGAAGAATATCTTAATCTGGTAAATTTTATTCTACACATTATGTCATATTTGATTTAAAGGGTCAAAAGGTCGATTTGGGGCTAAAAATGGAAATCAGCACCTGCACCCCCACACAGAATAACTGGGGTAGGTGTGACACTAGACGAGGCGTTTTTGGAAACCACTGACTTCTGGAAACCCCTTCCGTCCCTGCTCAGTCAGGCCGGCTCCGGCTCCGTCATTTATTTCCAGGCACCTACCTTGGGATCTTTGGAGTCCAAGAGCTCCTTCCCTCACTCACCATCTCCTTGTCCAGTGCAGAACACGAGCACCCGTCTCCTGCCCTCCCATCACTGGCAACCCAGTGTCAGTCGTGCTCACCTGAAGTTGAAATCATTACAAGGCTGTCACAGTTGGTTCCTCCCCCTGCTCCCCCCCAAAAAAACTTCTTTCTCCTTCCATTCATCTCCCTCACCTTTTTGGATTAATAGTGCTAAAATATTGCTTAAATTTCTCTCTCTTTTTTGGAACTCCTGATTAACTTTTGAGATCAAATTAAAACTCCAGCCTGTAATGGAAGGTACTTCACATAGTGCTGCAGTCTATGCAACACCTTAACCCTTTACTATCCCTTTTGCTTGAAATAAATGATCCACCTGCATGAGGCCACGCCCTCCGACCTCAGGTGCCTGGTGCCGTCTCACCCAGGCAGCTCTGGAGCCCCTCCAAGTCCTGCCTGATGCCCTTGTGCTCACTTTCTCTGAGCAGCACCCAACCTTGCAGGCAGTCAGCAAGGACTCCTCCAGCGCGTCCCCTGTGGAGGAATCCTTCTGGAACTTTCTCTGCCACTCAGTCATTCCTCCTCATCACCACGTTTTGTTTTCATTTTACGAATGTTTTACTTTCCCAGTTTAGATTGTATTTTGAATAGGTGTTACGTCTTAACTCTTTAACCACAATGGCTATTAATTCTAAAAAAAAAAAAAAAAAAAAAAAAGCACCTCTCTGACTTATTCCAGGCCAGCAGCTATGCTTGGTGTAACAAAAGAAATTCACTGTCATTTCCGTGGAAATAGAGATTTATTAAATATGGAATGTATAAAATCTCAGAGGCTATTAGCACTTAAATGTATAGCACAACACTGCACTATTAAAGGACTTGTAAAATATTCTCATGGAAAGTTCTGGAAAATGGATTTGTTTTATACAATTCTCGCATTTCAGTGTGTACATTCATTGACCTCTTGGCGTTTAACGATTCTTCCAATATTCCAGAAAGAGGACATCACTCAAATGAGACAGCCTATGTTCAAGTGTTTTGTAAACTCAAAGCACCAGAAACAGATGAGGGATTATTGTTCTTCATGACAAAATTTCCTGACATTAAGTAATAACCTGAGAGAGAAGGACAGAGTGAAACAATTATATAACGTCATTCGGACAGCAAGAGCGCATCTTTGCTGGCTGGAGAAGCAGAGAACACCATGCTTTTCTCTCTTTTCAAAAATTCTCCTCCCTTCTGGCAAAGACGACTCTTGCCAAAAGTCATGATTTGTGTGAGAGCAGGGTGTTTGTTATCATGGCCCCATTGCATGTCTACGGGAGACTGGAACTCATTTCCACGGCTGTTGGCAGGCCTCTCAGTACTGCTACATTTTGGGAAGTTCGCTGCATTTTGCATTAAACTGGCAAAGCGAGTTGTTGGGGACCACTCTTTTTTATTCATTGTTGAAAAAGTTGAAGTTCGTTGTTTGCTTAATACTCCAGGCTGATGAGGCATTTCATTATCTTACCAGTAATACACTCTAGAAAATGGAATCATTAGAGAACAGAAGTCACTGAAATATAAACATGTGAATAATTTACACTTTCAACTGGTGTTAAATAAAAGGTTTTAATCTAGACAGAGATCTGACAATAAATATTCATTTCTAATTTCCAATGAGTAAACTTTATCTCTTTTTAAAAGACTTTCCATTTGATTTTTTTTTTTTTTCCTGGAAGATAATGGCAAATTTGACACGGGCACATTTGGGAATAAAATTTCCCTCTGGTCAACACAGCCATGAAGAGTTATTATGAAAATCCAAATTTGAAATAATTGCAAACATTGTAATGAGTAGCCATTTTAGGAGTCTCATGTACGCTTGCCCTCAGAGGTTTACCTTCCTGGTATCGTTTTCCTGGGGGACGTGAAAAGGAGGCGGAGGAGACGAACTGCCTTTCAACGTGAACAATTTGTTGGATGGTCGCCAGCCTGGCTGGAGGCTCGCCCCAGAGACAGAAGTCAGCCTTTATTTTACCAGCCGGTGTCCGTGCAGGCCTTGACATTCAGGCAGGGAGTGTGGTCTAAAAAAAAAAAATGGTTTGAGAGACACCAAGTCAGCACTAACTCGAGGGCTGCTTTGCTTCCCAGGCTGATATGGGTCTGTGACCGTCCCCGTGACCATCTGTCCCCGTGACCATCCCTGTGACCATCCTTTGCTGTGACAGACACCCATGCTGCCTTTCTTTTGCAGGCATTGTAGGACAAGGCCAAGCCTGTTTTTTCTTTTTTCTTTTCCTTCTTTGTAATGGCTTTCTTGAGACATAATTTACATACCATAAAATGTACTCATTCTAAGGGCCCGGTTATCTGTTAGTGCATTTAGAAAGTTGCGGAACCTCCCCCCGTTACCTAATTGGAGGACATTTCCATCTGCCCAAAGAGGAAGCTTGTGTTCCTCTGCAGTCACCCCCACCCCCATTTACCCTTCGGGCTACAGGCTTGCAACCTGCCTTGCTGGTTGCTTGTACTCTGTAGGAAATTGTCCACTGAGTGAACGTGAGTCCATGAACCTCTTTATGGATTTCAGAGCCTTACGGGACGTCCAAGATGAAATGTGCCAACGACGCTCATTTAGTCTAAACTTGTCATTTTATAGTTGAGGAGACTGACTAGCGGTCCACACGTGGTCAGTGAGGGTTAATGAGGGTCTGGGATTCAAGGTTAGGTGACCGTGGTTCCAACCCCAGAGCAGGCCTGGGTTCTAGCAGAGATATTCTGAGTCGAGGCGTCAAGATGAACCCTTAAAGCCAAAGCCTGAGAGGTGATTTAGCGACAACTGTGATTTTAGGTGCGATCCGTGTGGTTCAGTTCCTTACTGCGGCTCCTCCCCACAGACACGGCGTGGGGTCTCGGCTGACTAGGGGTGCTCCTGCCTCACTTGTACTCACCACTGACTTTATGGGCGCAAAGTTGGCATCCACTGCTGCCCTGTTGAGTCTCCTCTCTTGTCTTCTGCTCTTTATTTTTGGAAGTACCTTAATTTTGTGTCTCCCTTCCACTCAGGATTAGCTTCCTGTTTGCTTGGGAACAGGCCCCCTCAGGCTGCCTATACTTGCTCGAGGACAAGCCTACAGGACAGGCACCTTCCATGCCCCCTGGAGTGTTCTCAGGGTAGACTGCGGTTCAGGTCGGATACAAAAGAGGCACATACTTCTTCTTTGGGTCTTTTCTACTTAAGTGGGTGGTGGTTGCTTCGATGGTCCAACGTGTTTTCATTATTTGATTCACAGAATTTTTATAGTCAAAACTATGCAGGATGAATTTTCCAAATAATTTCTTTTTCTGCTATGCAAACTTCTGTTCATATTCCAATACCAGATTATAAACAGATACAATTTCTTAGAACATCTCCAAAGGGGCCATTTACAAGATCCTACTCAAAGAGCAATGTGTTATTACAAAGAATTATGCCATTTTCGAAGGTATTTTAGACCAGTGGATCAAATCCTTATATATTTCTCCTGATTAAATTCTGCTGATTAAATCAGTTGTGATTTATCTGAAGATTATGAACATAAACCATAAAATAAAAAAGATCCTTGATTTGAAAATTGGTCATTAATATCATATTCTCTAAATTCCCCATTGATATTTCATTTCAGTGAATAAATATGTTTGATCTTTGTCTTTGTACTGAAAATCTATTTTATCTTTTATCTTATCCAGCCAAGGAAATATAAAAGTGTGTTGATCTTACATCTATATGTAGCAATCAATAGTAATCTTACATATTAGCCATAATCAGCACAATTAGTGAAAAAGAAGTTCCCATTCACAAAGACAACCTAGAATATAAAGTACTTAGGAAAAATATTAGGAAGAATAAATTAGAACCGAAGAAAGATAACCGCAAAATTTTGCTAGGAAAGGTAACAATAAGGTTTGAACAAATGAAGAGACATAGAATGTTCTGGATGGAAAGACTTAATATGGTGATTGTTATATGCAAGGTTTTTGTACTTTCTTTTTCTTTTTCTCTTTTCTTTTAAGTAGGCTCCATGCCCAACGTGGAACCTGACACGGGGCTTGAACTCGCGACCCTGAGATCAAGACTCAGATGCTTAACAAAGTGAGCCACCCAGGCACCACTAGTTTTTTGTATTTTCCTCAGTAAGTTATGGAATATCAAAATTTTTTAGAGCACAGTTCATTCCATCAATATTTAAAAGTCCATCAGACTGTGGCATTGGAGACATGGCCCCACTGTGGTTTTGAATCTCTCTAAGGTGCTTTCTGGGACCCAAATCAACTAGATGGAGTAGTGAAGGCTACAAAACTACAGACGACAACACCTCGGTGACCAGGAGACTGCTACAAAACCCCAGCACAAGGACAGGTGTGGCCAAACCACCCTCCCCTCAGCCAAGGCTGTGGGGGATTAATTGTTCAGACAGGGGAAGGGGCTGAGGTCATGCCTCTGTGATTCGTGGAAACTAAACCCTTCCCCCAAACCACACATCTCACTCTGAACATGCAGTTCTAGCCACAATGGCCAGACTGGTGGCTCTCTGAGGCTGAGTTGCCAGTGAGAGCGGAGATGACCATCAGGGCTCTGCTGCATCAGGCGTGCGGCACAGGCTGGCCCTGGGGCATCTCCGAGCTGGTGGCAGAAGCTTGCTTGTGCAGGGATGGAGTCAGATGCCGCACGGAGCAGGGCATCGCAATGAGGGAAGGGGAAGAGAAGGTTCCTGCAGCATGGAGGGACAGCCCAGGGGAGCCTCTCCCAGCAGATAGTCTAACAACCAAACCCAAAGTCTACAGGTGAGAAGCTTCTTGAGAGTAAGGCCTGTAGGGCCGTAGGAAACCCAGAACTGGAAGAAGAAATATTCTTAATGTGGAGAAGAGTGGTTGGTTACACAGATACCATGTCTTGAGCCATCCAGTTCCCTGAGATAAAGGGGGGCTTTAGTCCACATACCAGAAAGGGCAGTGACACTTGAGCAAATGGACCCAGGGCACCAGGGCACCAGGGCGGTGACGGAGAGATGGCCAGGAGACCGAGGGAAGTGGAGACCCTCACTGACTACACCACACCTGTTTGCTAGAAGTGAAGTGTCACCTGTGATGGGTAAATCAAGTAGTGAAATCTTATGGACGTGAGGAGTAAGGATTAACACAGATACCTGGGTCTGATAATTTGGTGGTGGGGAAGAGGCCCAGGAAAAGGGAAGAGTTACTAGTTACTAGTTAGTGTCTGTTTTCATAACCCAGAACCATTCTTGATCTGGATTTTGGGAGCAACGTAGCCTGCCTGAAAATTATTTGATTTTCTCCCTTCTCCCTTGGATGGTACCGGCTATGCGTCAGTTTAGATGCTTTAGAGATGTCTATTTTTGAAATCTATGCTAGATGCTCGATTCTCTCACAAAATCTGATATTCAACATTGTCTATTTATTTAGGCTGTACTGAGATTGACTGACTAGGGTATCATGCAGACATCACCAACAAACAAAACACTAGAAGAAAACTGTGAGTTTTCCTAAGTGCCAAAATGAATTTACCAAAATTCTGGTACATGATACCAGAATAGTGAGGAAAACGATTCCATAGAGAAAGACTTTGTGTGCACATGTGTGTGTATCATAATACACTTAACATGCATGTGCCTACAGACATTCAAACATACATGTATATAATATTACATGAAACAATAGGAAAGCATACTGTCACATCAGTACGTGTGGATGCTTTTAAACTCACTCATTAAAAGGGAAAGATGTCTGATTGGCTCACAAAGCAAAGTATAACTCAAAGCTGCATCCAAAAGAGATGCCTAAAACAAAGTACGTGGGAAAGACCAATAAAAGGCAGGTAAGGACGCAAATACTGACCGAAATAAAGCCGATGCTACAATTTGATGATAGACAAGGTAGAATTCAGGCCAATAGAGCTTACATGGAAAAGAAAGGATATTTTATACTGTGGAAGGCCACAGTTCACAACGAAGACATAAAAATTATTATATTGATGCATTCGATTACACAGAAGCAAGCTTCACGTCATGGAAAGAATGTGAGAGAAAAGAAGAAATAAACAAAAATGTGCTAGAATGGCAGAAACAGGCCGAGGTTGTCGGACAATTGACCGTTTCAGGCCTGGGCAGACTGAGACAACAGTCAGTATGGATAATTGTTGTCCACCTTGTTTAAGTAGAGGGCTTACGCAGTGGAGTGAATAAGGTAGGCTTTGTGGATACACTTAAAATTTCATACCACTGTAATAGAGAGCATGCCTTCTTTTCAAGTACAAATTCACACACAAAAATGGCCATATGTTAGGCTGTAAAGCAAACCTCAATAAATTCCAAAAAAATATAAGCAACATAAACCACCCTCCCTGACTACATGCAATAAAACTAGGAATTAATAAGAAAATAAAAAAACAAAAAAGCACTTCCACCTGGAAAAACAAAACTGTCTATTTAACAGCTCTTGGGTCAAAGGGGAAATAAATACAATTGCAGAATTTCTAAGACTATTCGAAGGAAAGCAGTATTCAGGGTCTCTGAGATCTAGCCGAACTAAGGTGTGGAGGAACTTCTATCGTGAGGTACCTCTATCGCCAAAGATGAAAATAAACAGCTTATAGATACCACTCAAAAGCTGGCCAGGTGTGACATGGACGGGAATGCCCAGGACAGGTGACAAGGACAGGAGTGCCCAGCACAGGTGACAAGGACAGGATTGCATGAAGGCATACGCGGTCCCGTGTATGAGCCGAGAAGGTGTCCAGCTCCTGCTCCCAGGCACAGTTTACCCAGTGCAGGAGATATCCATGCCGGGACACTGGCAGGACTGGTGGGAAGTGGGTTACGTATATTTGGTTGCTTTTCAGTTACTTTTGTAGACGATGGTGGGTTCTGGTTTTCTCCATTTCTCTGGTCAATTGTCAAATTTTCAGAATTAAAACAAAACCCACAAGTGACCATTTTGTCAGCGTTTAAATTTTTTTGCTGCAAAATTATATACACTGTAGTACCTTGAAAGTTGGTACCATGGATGATGCCCTTGGATGATTCTATGTCTCCTCTCCTTTCACTTGACCGGACTTACAAAACCTTGGCAATTTTGATGACCTTTTCAAAGAACACTTGCTTCTCTCCAAAGTTACTCTTTGTGTTGACATGTTTCATACTTTCCTAATTACTCAGCTTTTCCTTTTGGTGGCAGAAAAGAGAACAAGAAAGCCATATAAATGGACTTACACTACGACATACCAATAACCAGGACATACCCGCCTCCTTCCTCCCTCCAGAGGTAGTCCCTTCCCTGACTTTAGTGAAAATAATGTCCTTGCTTAGGTCTTCATTCCTAGGCAAAACTCGTTGAGCTTTTCTTAATTTTGATATTTGAAATGTTGGATTGGAATCATACTGAATATATTCTTTCTTCCCTCTCTGGCCTCTTCCACTCAGCAAGGTATGTGAAATATACCCATGTCGGGGTGTAGAGCTGTTCTTGGTTCGCTCTGATACCACGTGGTCTTGCACTGTAACATTTGCAAGTTATTTATCTTTTTTCCTATTGATGAATATTTGGCTGTTTCAGCTTTTGGCTACTAAAATCGCACAAACTATGCATATTCTTGCTCACATCCTGGTGTGCACGATTCTCTGGAGTACACATCTCAGGGTAGAATTGCTGGATCATAGGGCATTGCTTAAATCTGAATTTACCAAATACCACTCAATTGAATTCCAAGAACGTCCCACCATGGGTGGGCCTTGGACCTTGATTTCTGTCCCCCTTGACCTGGAGGGCCACCCAAACTGTCAAACCAATTAGGGTAAAAGTAAACTTGGTTCTTTGGGCTCAGTTTACTTCTTTCAGATCTGTCTCTTAGATTTTGGGTGGTATTACCTTATGATATTGACAGCTTTTTCATGCGTGTTAAAAGGAGTGTTAAAATTATTCATCACTCCAAGTTGTTTTCAGGGGAAGGTTTGTTCCAAATAACTTAGTGTGCGATTTTAGACATGGGGGGGGGGCTCTGATTTCTGTCATGAATTATTTCCTCATATTTACTTGAGATTTTTGAGTATTGTCAAATGGAATACTTAGTTAATTCACTTTTAGATTTTCTTATATTCTAGAAGTCCACCAAAGCTCTCAGTTTTCCTCTGAGGACTTCTTTGCCTGTGCCCCCGGCTTTTAACATGGAATGCTCTCATTTTTAAGCATTTTTAAATTTCAGTTTTTATTGTCTCTTGCATTCATAAGTTATCCAGAGGTTCTGGTCCACGTTTTTGAGTGGATTGACATTTTGGGACCATCCCTTGGTCATTAGTTTCCAGTTTCATTGCTTTGGTCTCTGTGATTTCTATATACTTGTGTGGAATCTTTTGAATTTTCTTTACACACTAGAACTTGGGCATATTTTTTAAAATAAATATTCCACAAATGTTTGACAGCCACTTCTCCATTTATTGTGGGAAAAGCTCTCTTTCTGCCTTTTCATCAAGGTTTTAAGTTGTTATTTTCATCTTCTGTCTCCTTATTCACGTTCCCCTTTGTAATTTTTAAAGAGGTCACTTAAAATCTCACTCTGTGTCTGTGAACAAGCTAGTTTCTTTTATTTTTTCCTGGTTTTTAAAAATATATTTAATAAATTCTATTTTGTGGTATTTATTTATTATATATATTTCTTTCTATATTCTGGTGTTATGTTGTTCAATGTATGGGATTCCATGTTATTAGTCAAAGGATATACTTTTATATAAAAATATGATTCCTTGTCTTAAATGTCCTCTCTGTCCTGATGTTTTTGTTCTAAGCTTCAGCTTCCCCAAATATGACAAGACTTTCTTTTGTGATTTCTATTTCTCCATCTTCTATGCTTTGTTGCTGTATGTATGTTGTGGTACCATATTATATTGTTTGCACTATGCTTTTACCATTAAAAAAATCATGCCATCTATGGCTATATTATGAAAGTAATTTTTTTTTAAAAAAGGAATTATTTCTTTTTGATTATTTTTCTTACCATTATTTCTTCTATATACTAACTTCCTCTTTATTAATTTATTTTTCAAATTTGCCTGTGTAAATGTCCAAGGTTAGCAAACCTGAGTCACCGAATGTCTGATACGCTTATTTTGCCATACGGATGACTGATATTTAGGCTAGGTATGAAATTCTAGGTGAGAATTCCTTTTCCTCGTCCTGGAAACACTGCTCCCTTATCTTCTAGGGCCTATTTTTGCAGGTCAGAGAGCTGATGCCAAGCTGATGTTTTGTTTCCTGTAGATAATCTGCCTTTTCCTCTCTGGACACTTTGAGGATGAATCTAGGAATGGGTCATTTTTCATTCTTTTTGCACAGCACTTAGTAAACCCTTTGAATATGACAAAACAAAACAAAACAAAAAACCCTCAAGATACTTTTCCACATAAGGAGAATTGCTTCAGTAATGCTTTGTTTATTTTCTCCCCACCAATATCTTTGTTTTGTCCGGAAAACTTTGTTGGATGGGTATCGGAACTTACGAGTCTGTCATAACAAGCCTCTGTCTTTCTGGATTGAGTTTTGGGAGACCCCCAGTCTTCCCCCTTTCTAATTTGTTATTCAGCTTTGTCTATTTATTCTTTTTGTTGAGACTTTCACCCTGAAAATCATATTTTTAATGTTCAAAAATTATATTAGAGTCCATTTTAAATGAATCAACAGGTATCCTTTCATATTTCAGAGCTCATTAACTTGACTTGTTTCAGAATTTTCTCATGTTTTCCTTTTTACTCTTCTTTTACCCTCTGACTGGCTCTTTCAGGCTGCTTTCCTTCAATGTATGATGATTCTTCACCATTCGTTTCGTAGATGAGACTGTAAGCCAGATGTTATTGATGACTGTGCTATGTTTCCTCTGTCACCTTGGCAGTGAAAGCCAACTCTGATCTTGGAAGCCTTGGCTGTGGAAAGGCTGTCTTTGCGAGGAAGTGGACACTGGGAGAGCTGCTCATTTGGGCAACTTGGGAGAGTAGCCTTTAAATAATTTCTGGGCTGACCATCCATGACTTGATCATCTTACTATTCTATCTTGGGGTCGTATGGTGTTCTCCTGGGAAACTTCTTTTCATGACCACACTTTTTATTTTTGTCTGTCTGGTGTTGCTAGCACTTCAACTTATTGGTGATCAATTTCCATGTGCTCTGAATTTTCCAGAATTTCCTTCCTGTTTCTTTTTTTTTTCTTTTTTTTTTTCTTTTTTTTATTTTTTTATTTTAAATTTTTTTTTTTTCAACGTTTTTTTTTTTTTTTTTTTTTTAATTTATTTTTGGGACAGAGAGAGACGGAGCATGAACGGGGGAGGGGCAGAGAGAGAGGGAGACACAGAATCGGAAACAGGCTCCAGGCTCCGGGCCATCAGCCCAGAGCCTGACGCGGGGCTCGAACTCACGGACCGCGAGATCGTGACCTGGCTGAAGTCGGACGCTTAACCGACTGCGCCACCCAGGCGCCCCTTCCTTCCTGTTTCTATCTATTGATGGGGTACTTATCTTCCAGTATTATAATGGATTAAAATTCAGTGATTTCAATAGGGTTTGGAGAGCCATGAGAGAATAATACGACTTCAGCCTGCCATCACAATCCGAGTCCTGTTTGGTAATTTTTAAATAAAGAATGTCTATTCTGTTAGTAAAGCAGAAATACAAAACAAAATTGTAAGACAGGTTTGCCCTTATGCATCATGTCATGTATTATTTTTTTAAATCTTTTTAGAGGAAAACGATTTTTTTGCATACTTCTCTATTTCTTTTTCCTGAATTATGCCTGTGAATTGGACAATTTACTATTTTTTTTATTGTTTCCTGCTCCCTTCCATTTTTAATTTTCCATGTGCACATATGTTTGGAAACTTTTAAGATAGAGGTTTTTTTTTGGAACCTCAACCACATAACTGACAATATAGTAGATTTATATCATTCTTGCATAATAATTTGTAATTTATGTATAAGATAAATGGATTAATTTTCACAGAAGAGAAAAACTATTCTGTCTTAATTTTGTGAGCCAAGTTAGCATGGAATTCCAGCTTTTTTCTTTTTTTTTTGTAAAGATGATTTTACCAAACCTCAGCTTAGTAAAAAGTGGATGAAAGTATGTATTTATCAAGGAATCTTGGTAAGGCAACACCATCTCTAGATAATGATGTTAAAGTTTTGAAAGTGTGTTTGGATTGGTGTTTCTGTGTCTAGGCTGCTGGAGAAAATCCCAGAACCCTGCAGATGATGACCAGGATAAATTTATGTCACTGACCAGGCTTAGAACTGCATAATGTCACAGCTTATGTCCCTCTTGACTGTCCCAAACCACAATTTGAAATGTTCTCCACTTTTCTCAAATTGTCCTTTTCGTATTGACTAATAAAATCACTAAGTATTTAGAATATCAATCCATGACCATATTAGTTACAATCCTTTTCTAGGTTTGCCTCTTATTTAAAAAAAATATTTTAAATCATCACATTTCCTACATTCTTTCTGATCTTGCCCCCATTATTTTGGTGGTTTTTTTTCATTCGTTCGTTCATGCATTCATTCAGAAAGGCAGACATGATTCTCTTGTCTTTGAATGCACAGTCTACAAATATATTTAAAACATTTTGTTATTAACACTTTGCATATTTATTTTTTATTTACTTACTGGGTTACTTTTATTGGGAATTTATTTTGTCATATCATGTGAGGTATGTCCATTTTTTTTTAACACATGGACATTTCTGCCCAAACTACTAAATATATCTATTATACACACATTCCTGTCCCATAGTTTGTAATTCTCCCTTGTAAGTGAAAAAGTCATTAGTTAAATGGGATTTTTTGACAGGGAAATTTCCCCATACGGCTCTTCCCCTCTCACATCTTAGTTCTTCCCATTTATTTCTGATACAGGTTTTGGAACGATTCTGAGAGGGGTCAACGCAATGCCTCTCCCCCCGCCCCCTCCCTGCCTCTCCCCCCACCCCAGCCCAAGGTGGCTACGACTGTGTTTCTGTGTCTTTTAAATTAATTGGGAAAAATATTCATCTTTTCCATATTCGGCCTTCCTATCAATGGCCATGATATATTTCTATAAAATGTCTTTCTGTCTCTCGGGAAATACTTGTGGTTTTCCTGTTGCAAATTCTGTGCAATTTTTGTTAGGATTCATCCTTGTATTTTATGTTCTTGTTTGCTATTATAGGAGTAATTTTCTCCCAATCTATTTTCCAATAAGTTAGAGATTAATTTTTCTACATTTAACTTGTTTCTGGCTACTTTACTTCATCCTCAAATTAATATTAAGGTTTCTATGTATGGGAAATATATATGTATACATATTTACATTTCAACATGTCATTGCATTGGGAAAATCTGATAGAACCATTTTAAACAGTCAGTCATAATAGACATCTTTGCTTTATTTCTAATTTTAACAATAATAAAGTTAATATTTGTCCATAGCTTCACTTTTATTATCTAAAATGGAGATTATAATACCTACCTGGTTCACATAGTTAAGAAACAGAAGTAATACAATGGCTGTAAAACACTATACAGAAATTAGGTGGCCATGTTATTTATTACTAAGATAGACTAAATTAGTATTCTTAATGTGAGGATCAGAAGGCATTCATTTCCTTAAAAAGCACTCGCTTCTCATTTTCATGGATAAACTAAAGATTAATACTGACTCTCGAGATGGAGTTTCTTTCCTCCTCTGTAACTGTTTGCAAGGGAGTCATTCTTAGGTAGGCGTAGAAAACCGGTGCAAAAAACACAGACTTACTAAAATATCCTCTGATCTTATCATCTAAATTCAAGTTCACCTTAGATTTCAAGCCTCACCATCTTTGGGAGGTATATTTAGGTGAGTAACAACAAAAGGGGCTACTTGGGATCTTACCTGGTGCTCAGTCCCTGCAGAGTCATTTCTATCTTTGACCTAAGGCTGGGAAATTGTGGCTGATCAGGGCCCGGTTCCTCCGGCCCCCGACCTGTGTTTCATGCTGGAGGAACCTGGAAGGAGATGCTGTGTGGATGTAGCTGACCTCTCCTCTGTAATTTCATTATTGGAGATGCCACGCCCAAGGAGAGGTGCCCTGCCCTTTGGGTGGACCAGCACACCACAGGTGGGTGGGGTGGCGCCTCCTCCTGGGACCCACTCACACCTCTAACCCATCCACGGGCAGCTGAATGGACTTCCCCAGAATTGCCTGCAACTTCCCCTCTGATTAGGCTTCCGAGCCACTTGTTAGATTGCCTTGCTCTTCTTAATGCAATTTTTCAGGGACTCAACGTATTTGTTCTTGAGCAATTTGGACACCAGTCCATGTTTGTAAAGAAAATATTCCCAGGAAAAGTCTCTGGAGAGGTATCTAGTGCGTGACCATTTGATGATAAAATGGGGATGGTGGCCATCAAGGGCTCATGCATTTAGTTCCCTGCCACCTTAGCAATCTCATTGGATGCCACTTTCCATGTTGGTAAACGGATTTCTCCCCTGCTTCAAAATGAGGACCAAGCTCCCCAGCTTCTTGGTTGAACCAGTAAAGCTGGCAACAATAAAAAGAAACAATGCATAATGTTCATTATACTGCTGTGTGGGGAGTATGTTTAAGACTTGGGCTCTAAATGGTTTTTAATCCCAGGATGCACTGATTGTGATAATGTGAGGAGGCAAACCGGCCGTCTGTTATAAAATCATTGCAAATAGGAGCAGAATAAAAAATGGTTAAAGGGATCTTGTTACAGATTCTGTTTATTCTGTAAGGATTTGAGGAAAGCAAAGAGGCAATGATTCTGTTTGGGACTTGTTCTTGAAAGATTACCTTTTATGGAGGTAAGTCAAAAGGTTAAAGAAGTAAACAGAATTTAAATACAGCCAGTTATAGTAATTTTTCTATTGTTTGACTTAATGGCTTTGTAACATAATAATAATAATAATAAAAAAAAAGCAACCTGCAGTGTCTAACCAAGGACGAAAGAATTCTTAAGATACGAAAGCTGTAAAATCTTTGTAGGGCTCGTCTGTAAAATACCATTTTGATTTTAGGTCTAGAGAAGTGTTATAGATCTCAAATTAAAATAAATCTCTAAGAGTCCAATAGTGATTTCTGCCAGCTTGTGCTTGTAATGGACGACATCACACCATCTCAGGAAGCTTTGATTAAGGAATTGAGGGAGAAGGTTAGAGTGATTCTGGACTTTATTTTGGCACCTTGCAGAGCCCAGTGTTACCACAATTATTGGTTTTCTGAAATATGTCCCTATGCATTATTCTGATCAGATTACTTGCATTACAGAATTCTCTGGTGAATAACGGGACAATAGCACAAAATAAATCTCTCTCTGAAATTTAATCTTCGTTTCTGTACACTGTTAAAGAGAACATCTACAGTCCTCCGATAAGAGGTTGTATATCTTCCCTAACTGAAGTGGGGTTTGTTCTTTAATTATCCGTAATGGAAATTCACAAACAGGCAAATGACCACATCACCGGTATTTATGTTTAGGACATGGTGTTGAAACACAGCTCCTGTTCTCACAAGCCCTGCGTGATGACATCCTAATTCCTTTTGTAAAAATGCCACCGTAGATTGGGCCCGGTGGTTTACCCAAAGTATTACCCTTTCTCCCCCAAGAAGCTTCTAGTTAAATCTTTTGAAAGTCTTCCTCCAGAGTAAAGGGGTGGCCGACTACATAGAACCATCCCTGGTAATTTTGCAGTTTTTCCTTTGAGAGGCTGTCCTCATCGAAAGGGGATAAACAGACCTGCCTTTAGCTGTCGAATGCCTCCCAGGGAGTGGGGAGCATGTCCAGCGGGAAAATACAAGATGTATAGACAAGTGCTCGCCTCTTGCTCCGTGAGCTGGGGGTTCGTTCATGTCGAAATGAGCGGCGGAGGGGAAGTCAGGCTTGACACCCTGTGAAAACAAGGACCCGTGCTCCGAGCTGAAGCCCTCCTCAAGCAGGACTTCATAACATCTCTCTTTATAATAGTTGGGGGAACAAATGCCACAGGGACATTCAAATATCAAGCCAGGAGTTCAGCTGTGACTGCCTCTTGTTTATAAGGAAACATCACATCTTGAAGTCATTTTTTCCTCTCTTTCTAGAAATCCTATTGTCAGAATGTTGCCAGCCCTCCTGATTTGGGTGTGTACCTCTTGGAACAGATCATATCCTGGGGAAGTATCCAGGAAATGTTTATTCTTTATTTCAAAATTAGTTTTTTTTTTTTTAAAAAGCATAAAAGAAAGACACGCTTATTATTCAAGGAAGCAAAGAATACAAAATATGTTAAACTAAAAGTTAACCAGCCCCACCCCTGCCACCGGCCCATTTCCCCTTGTCCTGGCCTCTCCTCTGGTCCAGGTCTGACTTTCTGCTGTCCCCTCCCAGGCAGTGGCTGGGCACGTACGCAAGAGTCGCCTTTTATATACATGGGCTCCGTTTCCTTCACTTAACAGATCTCAGACATGTTTTTCATTGCTATACATAAGTGGAAGCTGATGAAACTTAATCCTGCTTAGTATTCCAGAAACCAAGTCATCTAACTTGTCCTCCGCTAATAAATGTTGACGCTGTTTCCATTCTCCCATTATTGCAAACAAAAGGAAGGCAAGAACAAGGACGCTACTTTACAGCATAAGCCATGATGTGAAAGAGACTCCGTTCCCATCCTGGCTTTTCTGTTCGCTTGCTACGCTACTTAGCCTCTCTGAAACGGTTTCCTCATCTGTAAAATTGGAGTAAAAGAAACCTACATCATATATTTGTTGAGAGAATAGAAACAATGCACAGAGAGAGCAAAGACCAAGGCTTTGCATACAGAATGCTTTCTCTGTATTTTATCTGGAATAAACACTCCTCGGTGTGTGTGTGTGTGTGTGTGAAAGAGAGACAGAGAGAGACAGAAAGAAGGAGATAGAGAGAGATGGAGAGAGAGACTGAAAGAAACAGAGACAGAGAGAGAAGACAGAGAGAGGGAGGTCAAACTGGAGAAGAGACAGAGGCTATCTAGTACTTACAAAGATTAAATTTCATTTTGGTTCTTCTAGTGGGCACTTTTATAACAAAAAAATTGCTTGCCTTTCTAGTTCTTGATCAATCAGTGTCAAATAACACTGATCTGCCCCAACCTATGAGATGACGAGATGTGGGGAAATATGTGGCCTTACCTTTTTTCCTTTCCCATCTCTGGATTTTTGCTAGTTATATTTTAATTTTAATATTGTTGTTTCTTTTAAAATACACACTTTCTGCTTTTTCTTCACAATTCTTGCAATTGCTTTCTCCTGGTTCTATGGCTGGATATGCTCATTGTCTGCTACCTGTTCTGTTCACTTGTACTCCTAATTTCCTGACTTGTTTGCCTAGATTGCATCCAGCCACGTTTCCCACGAGAGGCTCATGTGTGTGTTGTCTTCCCGGCAGTGATTGGCATTGAGCTCCCCATTTCCTGCTTCTGTCCTGTCTTGTCCCCAGACTGTGGTGGGCGTGGGGCTTCCCCACTGCTTATGTCCAGCAGCCACACGTAGTCGGGACTCACTCAGAGAACTTTAGGATGGAAAAATGAATGAGTGAATGAATGAATCAATGAGTTAGTGAATGGAGGAATGAGTGAGTGGAACAACCACATCTACGTTGGATCCGATGGGTCTACACTGGAATCCTCAATCTGTTCTATGTCTCCATCACCTTTCCCTTACGACCCTTTACTTTCCCACCTCATTTGTTGGAATGTTCCACAGGCTTGTCCGTGTTCCTATGTTCTCGACGTTGTCCAAATTCATGCTGTTTTAAGAGGTTTCACTTCTGTAAAAGTGAGTCCTGTTAGTTTAACATGTACCCACTTCTCATTCTTTATTTTCATCTTTATTTGTGATGTTCTGTCTCTTACCCCATATAGCTCTTCTCTTCCATATCCCATTCTCTCTTAGGGTTACCCAAGAATAAAGAAATGTGTGCCTGCAACTGTTTTCGCCTGGTTTTAGAGCAATTCTTTGAAAGCATGACCTCCGTCAGCCTTTTTCTAGACATGTTCCATTTTTCATGTGGGTCCTATCTTCATTAAACCTTCGAGTGAGGACGGTTCTGGGGGGCCCCACCATCTACTCAAAGATAAGAGGGGCCGCACCTCGGAGGCGAACTAGTGAGCTGGTGGCTGTCGTGCATGCTCTTCGTCCAGAGCTGGGATTTCTTCATCTGCCCCGTTCCTCACTTCGGTGCGTCCAGGAATGTACACAGTTAAGCGCACATTGTATCTATATCTATATATCTATATCTATATCTATATCTATATCTATATCTATATCTATATCTGTATCTATATCATCTATCTATATATCTATATATCGATATCATCGATATCATCTATATGTATATGTATATGTATATCTAGATCTAGATATAGTTGTTTTTTGTCATTTAGTTAGTATCAGCTCATCTCTGGTAAGTAGCTGCAAAACTGATTGTCACTTTCCCCTCCCCCCTAGGTCCTACCTCAGCTTCATGCTTCTTCTCAAGTCGGCCCTCAAGAGCTAATAGTGTTTTCCAGATTACCCATCCTCAGCTCGGCCTTCCTTCCATCCTGTTTCTTTCCAGAGTGTTCCAGACCCTCTCACTTTTTGTGACACCTGACCGCTGCCCCGGCTCTGCAGGGAGGTGTGGTGACTCTGAGTGTCTAGCCCAGACGTGGCCATGGGTTTCTCCGACCCATAATCTATTCCTTGCAGTTGCCATCATGTCCTACCTTCCATGAAAGTTATTTATTTTCCATCAGTTTTGCTTTTTTGGTGGGTTTCCCACAAGGAACCTGACTTCACCCTTTTTTACTGGGGCAACTTTGACAAAGTGGAGGGAAGTCCAGTTGGCTGTTGGGTTGGACCCAATGATGGAACTGTACCCAGTCAAAATACACCTCATGCTAGATCCATATGTCCCCGAGTGGTTCTTATATGATTTTGCCAAAATTGGAAAGAAGTTACAGCCAGCACAAGCATAGTGTTTATAATGATTTGTTTTGAGTAACTTGCTGGTGTTTCAGGATTCAGCAAATGCTGATAATTTGTGAGTAACTGCTGGAGGCAGAGAAAACCAACATTTAATGGATACCTACTAGGTGATGATTGCTTTACATCTGTTACCATTCAATTTAATCGTCACAACACCCCTACTCGCTGGGTATGATTGTCTCCATTTTGTGCACCAGGAAGCATGCTGGAGGGTGCGTTCCTACTGGGATCCTGTCTGAAGCAACTGCTAGTTCCCTTGCACCCTGAGGTCTGACACGCCTCTATTGCTGTTTCTTGCCCTTCTCGGCAGCGTTTGCCCTTCCTGGGGTCCACGTGAATAAAAGATTTGCCATCGTGTTTTTCTTTATGAATGTGTTAACACAGAGGTTACCCCGTGATCTTATCTAAGGGTTGAGAGTATGGATGGAAAGGGTTAGGACAGCAGTTAAGACAAGTGGTGCGTCTCATGGACCTGTTTCATCCTGGTTAAAGCTGCCGGGCTACAGACAGTGCTGTGCTGGGGGCGTACAGGCACCTCATACCTTTTAAAGCCCCTTTCAAGTCTCCCCATATGGTGAATCAGGGACTCTTTGGGACCTTGGACCACGATCGTCTTAACTGGCTCAGCTCCCCAGCATACACACAGGTGCTAGAGGTCACGGGTGTTCAGTAAATGTTGTCTGAGTGAGTGAGTGAATGAATGAGTGATAGGCAGTGGCTTTTAAATCACCACACATACCCTTGAAGAACAACTTACTCTCTCATAATTCTACCGCCCTTCACTCTACAGTTAGAGATTCATCCCTTTTGCTCAGATTTATTCCAAGTGTCCATCACAGATGCGGTACCGTGTCTTTCTGCAAAGAACAGATACTCTGTGAAAAGCCAATGTCTAAAACCTGCTTTGTTATGGTTTCTTATGTGTCAGATTACCCACCCCCCGCTGAGAATTTCTTTTACTTGAGGAAGAGTTACAGGAGGTGCAGGAGTTGAAGGAGATAGTAGATTCTAGGAGGCAGTGAAATGCCTCATTCTAATCTCTGGAAACTGGATATGTTATGTTTTGTGGTGGAGGGGAAATATGGTTGCCTGTGGAATGAAGGTTGCTCATCAGCTTACCCTTATGCAGGGGGATTGTGCTGGATTAACTGGGCGGGCCCGGTGACATCACTCGTCTTTAAATGTGGGAGAGGAAGGCAGGAAAGTGAGTCAGGGTGATGTGATGTGAGAAGGACTCAGCTCACTGTTGTTCGCCTCGAGGATGGAGGAAGGAGCCAAGAACACCTGCCTTGGTTGTCTCCCAGTGACACCCACATCAGACTTCTGCCCTGTACAGCTGTGAAGTAATACGTCCGTGTTGCTCGAGGCCCTTAAATTTGTGTAATTTATTAGAGCACCGATGGGAAACTGACCCATAAATTAACACAGTTTGAAAGGCTGGGGTTGCCGTGGAGTTGCCCACCTCCACTTCACCATCTGGAACAAAGGCCAGTTGGCATCTTCTCTTGCTGGCCTGAATTGTGAGTGAGTTATCTGGGTTCGCTGGCGGAAGGTGGCGAACATCAGCTCTGCAGCCTGGGTGGGTCAGTCATCGGGCTCTTTGAGAAGCTGGAAAAGGAAACACAGGTGAGCTCATTTATGACTACCTAATCTCCAAAAAAATCACCCAAAAACTATTTGGAAGAGTTTGAGGAAGCAACGATTGGATAAGCATTCAGAAAATGCCTCCTTTGGTCCCCCATTTGTGAGTCTGCAGGCATTTTAAAGTCTGCTCTGAACGTGGGACGCAGTTTATTGAAATTCCTGACACAGCTGCAGAAGTGTATTAGTGTTTTTGTTTTGGTTCCAAAGTTTCTTCTTGATGAGATAATCATGGTAGCAACTCAGCTGAAGGAAAGCCCATGAGCCTGTGCATGCATGCATGCATGCGCGTGTGTGCACACACACACACACACACACACACACAAGTTCATAGGCATGTGTGCACACAGAATTCTAACACTTTCCCATCGCTTTGTTCAGCAACAGGTGAACTGGATGGATGTTCAGATATGCATTCAGATATGTATTGCTGAAACTGTGCTCAGTAATTCAGTTGACTAACAGTGTCCTGTCTTAAATATTTTTAAAAATTCAGACTTTTAGTTCTCATTATTTTTTTGGCGGAGGGAGAGGGTGCAAGTGAGTGAGGGGCAGAGAGAGGGGGGAAGACACAGAGAGACTGAGAAGCGGGGCTCACCTGAAGCGGGACTTGTGCTCACTCGATGTGGGATTGGAACTCATGAACTGTGAGATCATGAACTGAGCCGATGTCAGATGCTCCAGGACTGAGCCACACAGGCGCCCAGACAACCTTTAGTTCTTACTGTGTGCCGGATGAGGTGCTAAACAAGTTACATGTGTCATCTCATTTAATCCATAAAATTGTGTAAAATACAAATATTATACCCATTTTAAAGATGAGTGAGGAAGTAGGTTAGAGTCTAAGTAAAGTTATGCAGCTTGTATGTCATGGATCTAGTCCTCCAACACAGGTCTGTGTGACCCCAAATATGAGCTCATAGTGGTTACGTGCTCGTATGGCCAGGCAGCTGGGTCTGCGCCTTGGCTCTGATGCATGATTATGGGCAAGTCGCTTAATCTTACTGTGTCCTAGTTTCTTTGGGAAAATGGGTTCTCACCATAACCCCAAAATGTCAGTAGGACAGCAATTATTGTGCTTTTGGTTAAAACCGGGGAAACCGAGGGCTAAAGTGACTTGACCAAAATTATACAACTGTCAAGCAGGAGAGGCAGATCTGTTTCCAGATCTAATGATAATTCTGCTTCATCATCATCCATCCATGTATATCCATCCATCCACCCATCCATCCATCCATCCATCCACATCCATCCATCCTTCCATCCACATCCATCCATCTATCCACATCCATCCATCCACCCATCCATCCATCCATCCATCTTTCCATACACCATCATTTATTACTCAAAGTGGATGAAAGAATGCAGGGACCAAATACTTTAAAAATAAATGTGGAAATGAACATATTTATTGAATCTTGGCTCAAGGAATTCTTTCTTATAAGATTATAATGGCTTGATTAGATTATATTCTCCTGGGATTATTTTTACCTTTAATTTGTCTGTGACCTTGGTCACTCTCACATTTTTTCTTAAAATTATTCAGGAAGGTGTATTTTTTTAATGTAATACTATGAGGCCTTAATGCTTACCACTGATGGTGTGAAATGAATTTTAGCATGTAAAGAACTTTAAAATATGTTAATACTGATATACAGTATAATGAATTTAGTAAAAAAATGTGCAATGAGCATATCTAACTGACGGTTTTGGCAATTGTCACTTGGGCTGAGGCTAACGTTCCCCTTTGGAGGCAATGTGGAGGTCCCAGCCCTCTGTCTGACTGCACAGATGCCAAATGGATGCTGTGGATATGACACCACCACTCTGAAGCACACACAGGGAAACCCCAGATAGACTTGGGGACAGAAGAGAGGTGCTAACAGACTTGAACGGTCTGTCATGGTAAGAGGAGGCAGGACAGGCAGGGACTAGAGAGAGCCCCCCTTTAATAAGGATGCCTCCTGGCCTTTGCCTGAAAAAGTCCTGACTCTATTTGTGTTTTGAGAGCTTTCTGGATGAAATCTCCAAACTGGGAGATTGTATGCATGATTACAGCCGGCTTTGCAAATTAGCATATCTTGCAGACATATTAGCTCATTTGAACAACCTACATTCATCCCGAGAAGACAGCTTAAGCTGACATCAGTATTCCATGTGCGGGACAAGTGAAGGTGGGGATGGGAAGGCAGAGGGAGGGCTCTGGCCACTGGCGGGGGGTGGGATTCTTCTCCTTGTATAGACGACCTGGCTACGAACTCGTCTGAAGAACCCACTGACATATTTTGAACATTATGAAGGCACCCTTGAAGGACTTGACAAAAGGTATTCATGAGTGTTTCCCCACGTGACAGGAGTGGTGTCATCACCTCCAGGATCCGACCACATCATTTATTCAGAGGGGCAGATGCCGAAGGTTGTGCCTTAAACCCCAAGTTATTTATGCCGTTTTGTTAAGAATTCTCGGTATTCACCATTACCACGGTGCATTGGTTAAATATTTCTGAGAATGTGAAAATGAGATCGATTTTCTCGGTACTTATGTTCAGGATGAAAACTGGAATAGCCTGGAAGACAGGAATACATCTTAGAGCACGGCTTCTCCAAGTGGGGTCCCCAGAGCAGCAGTGGCAGCCACACCTGAGAGTTTAACAGAAGCTCAGATTCTCAGACTTTGCCCCGGCCTGCTGACTCGGCAACTCCCGCGGGGGCGGCCAGAGAGCCCTTCTCTCGTGACCCATTGCAACCAGGTCCATTCTCTTTACTGAGGACCTCATTTTCGAGTACGTGTTTTAGAGAAATTATTCAGCTGCAGTACTACCTATTTTTTTTTTTTATTTTTAAGCTTAATCTTACAACGTAGTCACCTTGTTTTATTTTCATTATGTTCATTTTACACATATTTTGTGTTTGTGATGAGCTTCAGTGTTTCGGTAATGGTAGCAATAATAACTTCATTCAAGGAAAAACAAAATAAAGATTCCAAAAAAGAAAGCCACAGGTACCGTTGGTACTATTTGTGTCTCCCTCCCTCCCCCCTTCCTTCCCTCCTCCCTCCTTCCCTCCCTCCCTTCCTTCCTTCCTTCCTTCCTTCTCTCCTTCCCTCTTCCCCTTCTTCCTTTCCTTCCTTCTTTCCTTCTTTCCCTCCTCCCTTCCTTTCCTCCTTCCTTCCTTCCTTCCTTCCTTCCTTCCTTCCTTCCTTCCTTCCCTCTTTCCCTCCTTCCCTTCCTTCCTTCCTTCCTTCCTTCCTTCCTTCCTTCCCTCCCTTCCTTCCCTCCCTTCCTTCCCTCCCTCCCTTCCTTCCTTCCTTCCTTCCTTCTCTCCTTCCCTCTTCCCCTTCTTCCTTTCCTTCCTTCTTTCCTTCTTTCCCTCCTCCCTTCCTTTCCTCCTTCCTTCCTTCCTTCCTTCCTTCCTTCCTTCCTTCCTTCCCTTCCTTCCTTCCTTCCTTCCTTCCTTCCTTCTCTCCTTCCCTCTTCCCCTTCTTCCTTTCCTTCCTTCTTTCCTTCTTTCCCTCCTCCCTTCCTTTCCTCCTTCCTTCCTTCCTTCCTTCCCTCCTCCCTCCTTCCCTCCCTTCCTTCCTTCCTTCCTTCCTTCTCTCCTTCCCTCTTCCCCTTCTTCCTTTCCTTCCTTCTTTCCTTCTTTCCCTCCTCCCTTCCTTTCCTCCTTCCTTCCTTCCTTCCTTCCTTCCTTCCTTCCTTCCCTCTTTCCCTCCTTCCCTTCCTTCCTTCCTTCCTTCCTTCCCTCCCTTCCTTCCCTCCCTTCCTTCCCTCCCTTCCTTCCTTCCCTTCCTTCCTTCCCTCCCTCCCTCCCTTCCTTCCCTCCCTTCCTTCCTTCCCTTCCTTCCTTCCCTCCCTCCCTCCCTTCCTTCCTTCCTTCCTTCCTTCCTTCTCTCCTTCCCTCTTCCCCTTCTTCCTTTCCTTCCTTCTTTCCTTCTTTCCCTCCTCCCTTCCTTTCTTCCTTCCTTCCTTCCTTCCTTCCTTCCTTCCTTCCTTCCTTCCCTCCTCCCTCCTTCCCTCCCTCCCTTCCTTCCTTCCTTCCTTCCTTCCTTCCTTCTCTCCTTCCCTCTTCCCCTTCTTCCTTTCCTTCCTTCTTTCCTTCTTTCCCTCCTCCCTTCCTTTCCTCCTTCCTTCCTTCCTTCCTTCCTTCCTTCCTTCCTTCCTTCCTTCCCTCTTTCCCTCCTTCCCTTCCTTCCTTCCTTCCCTCCTTTAGAGGGAGCATACACACAACCACAGGAGAAGGAGAGAGAGGGAATCCCACGTAGGCTCTACAGAGCCCAACTAGAGACTCAATCTCACGAACCCTGAGATCACGACCTGAGTTGAAATCAAGAGTCAGATGCTTCACCTACTGAGCCACCCAGGTACCTCTGAGTCTTCCTCTTTTTAACATTTTCTATTGTGAGTATATACTACCTTGGTCGTTAGAAAACAGTGTGTTGTAAATCCAAGGAAATCGATAGGCTGGGAGGTGTGCTGGGTGTGGGTGCACAAAGAGGGGATTCAATGTTGGTGGGAAGCAGAAGCTCCCGTTATTTTCTCCGTTTTTGCAGTCAGTGTTGGACTCCATTACTGATGGCCTTTTAGCATAAAAAGTGCAACGTGCTGACCACAGGGTATCATGATTGCCTCAGAACTTGCTGGAAACAAGCATCCTAAAAGCCATATTGCTAGAGAGGATTTTTAAAAAATGTCACTTATTGAGGCGCTTGGGTGGCTCAGTCGGTTAAGCGTCCGACTTCAGCTCAGGTCACGATCTTGCGGTCCGCGAGTTCGAGCCCCGCGTCGGGCTCTGGGCTGATGGCTCAGAGCCTGGAGCCTGCTTCCGATTCTGTGTCTCCCTCTCTCTCTGCCCCTCCCCCATTCATGCTGTGTCTCTCTCTGTCTCAAAAATAAATAAACGTTAAAAAAAAAATTGAAAATGTCACTTATTTCCTTGTAAACCTCCCTGCAGTAAGATCCTCACTAGAGAGACGCTGTTCTAGGTTTGGATGAGTGCTTGGAGGCGCAAGGCCTCCTCAGTGACCATACAGATCTGTCCCATCATCCCCCCCCCCCCCCCACAAATGTCCCTAGCGCTGTGCCTTTGTAGCAAATGGCTTTCTCTTTCCCAGCCCCTGGTGGTCATGGCTCTGTTTGCTGGCCCCCCAGCCCTGCCTTCCCTGGGACACCGTGTAACTGGAATCTCACACGATGGGACTCTGGGCCTGGCTTCTTTCACTGGTGTTTGCAATGCATCCATACGGTGGCACGTATCAGAACCTGCTTTCTTTTTATTGTATGGATGGACCGCAGTTTGCTTTCCCATTGGACTGTTTTCAGGTTGGGGTGATTATAAATAAAACCGTTCAGGGTTTCAAGGTACAGATTTTTGTGTGTGTGAACGTAAGTTTTCATTTTTCTTGGATAAAAACCTAGCATTGGGCTAGATAGGTCAGATGGTGGGTTATGGTTAACTGTATAAGCAGCGGCCAGCCTGTTCTCCAAAGTGACTTGTTTTGCACCCCCACCAGCAATGAATGAGAGCTGCAGGCATCCTCAGCCCCATCAGCACCAAGCATTGCCAGTATTTTTTATTTTGGCCATCCTAATAGGGGTATAGCCATTTGTGTCTTTTTGTTAAATTATTTTTTTTAATGTATTTTTAATTTATTTTTGAGACAGAGAGACCCATGAGCAGGGGAGGGGCAGAGAGAGAGGGAGACACAGAATCTGAAGCAGGTTCCAGGATCTGAGCTGTCAGGACAGAGCCCCACGCGGGGGGACTGTGAGATCATGACCTGAGCCGAAGTCGGACGCTCAACTGACTGAGCCACCCAGGCGCCCTTGTGTGTCTTTTTTTTTAATTTAATATTTTTTAGAGAGAGAGAGAGAGCATGTAAGTGGGGGAGAGGGGGAGAGAGAGAGAGAGAGAGAGAGAGAGAGAGAGAGAGAGAGATTGGGAGAATCCCAAGCAGGCATGGAGCCTGATGTGGGGCTTAATCCCACGACTCTGGGATCATGACCTGGGCCAAAATTAAGAGTCAGATGCTCAACCAACCGAGCCACCCAGTGCCCCCCCCTCGCATTTGTGTATCTTGTTAAGTTAGATGTCTGTTCAAATTTTTGCCCATTTTTTACTGAGTTGTTCGTTTTCTTATTGTTGAATTTTGAGAGTTCTTGGTATATTCTAGAACTAAGTACTTTACCAGGTATGTAATTTGCAAATATTTTCTCCGAGTTGATGGTGTATCCTCTTATTCTGTTATGATAGGGAGGAGTTAATGTGTATTATTTGAGGTCTTTGCATGTTCTCTTTGGAGATAAACTAAAGATCACCCAAATGAGAACAAACAGAAGGTGTTTGCTCAGAGTTTGCCACAGCGAGGGTCTCAGCCTCCATCACTTGCATTTGTCAGAGACTCAGAGGCAGCCAGGGGAGCAGGAAAGTTTATAGCAACAAAGGGATGGCGTCAGGTGGGCCTGCCTGGAAGCTGCCGGCCCAGAAAGCTGGAGGCGGCCTTCTAGAAGCACCGCATCCTACGTGATTCACTTGGGGGCGTGTGTGGCTTCCTCTGGTTGGTCCTGAGCTGGAAGCAGGAACAAAAAGCAGGGGAGCAGGTACATCCTGACCATGTCCCTGTTCAAAGGGGAGGTTCAAAGAGGAGGGAGATCCCCCGTCAGTACTCTGGTGGCCAGAGTGTCTGTGAGAGCCCCCGATTGTTTCCCTGCAGGTCCAGGTGCCCTGGCAGCCTGGGGCTGGCCTCCTGTGCAGAGGAGCCCAGAGCCTGGCAGATGGGAGGCAAGAGAGGTTTGCCTTTTCTTCTCTGGGCACTGGCCAGGTGGGTGGAGGTCCGCTGACCTTGTTTCTTGTGAAGCTGCTGCCACTCCTGCCGGAGCCCCGCTGGGTGGGCACTGGGTGGGCTCAGTTTTGCCCCAGATGGGTGGCAGCAGGGACTATGCCGCCTTGGGGGTGAGGGGTACTGTCCGCAGTGCTGGGATATGGCTGTGAGCATCCCACACCTTGCGTGCACTGGTCACTTGCTGCGGTCCCCGCAGGCATCCTGTGTGCAGCCGGATGCCCTGTCACCTTTGTCCGATGGGCTGTGGCCACCTGTGACTGCAGTTGCCCATCGTTTGGTTGAGGGAACCAGACTCTGGTGGCTGGCAAGACGCCACTGCCTTCTTGCGTCTGAAGGGCATCCTTCAGCCGGGACTCCAGTGTCACAGAGGATCAGAGGGAATGGATGCCACCTGGCTGCCCGCAGGATGGCTGGGGGTGAGTGAGGTTTCCAGAGGGGCTCCAGGGCAGAGCCAAAGGCCCTGGCCCGTTCCTCTTTCCTTCTGTCCCTGCCAGGGTCAGTATGGCCACCCCGTCTTTCTTTTGTGTATCATTTCTCCAGGGAGCTTTTGGGGTGCTTGGGCATATTCCACCGGTGGGTTAAATGCATATAGTCTGACTCTTCATGTGACTTTTAGGGAAAAAACTGTAAAAAAAAATTTAAAAAATTCTTAACATTTGTTTACTTTTAAGGGAGAGCATGTGTGCACGTGCAAGGGAGGAACAGAGAGAGGGGGACAGAGGATCCCAAGAGGGCTCCATGCTGACGGCAGAGAGCCTGATGTATGGCTTGAGCTCCCGAACTGTGAGATCATGATCTGAGCCGAAGTTGGACACCTAACCTACTGAACCTCCCAGGTGCCCCCTAGGGAAATAGTTCTTTAGCTTAAGAGTTTGATACCTTCCAAAATGTAAGTCATTTAGGAAGATTATACTAAGCTGTTTACACCATAGTATGAATGAGCACCAAGACTTTTCCCAAAGGAAGTTTTTAGCGGGTACAGGCTGTGGAGGAGAGGGGTGAGCACAGAGCTGGGCAGGTGGGATGCGACTGGTGTGGCCCATGTTCCTGGGCAGAGCCCTGCCCAGTTTCATCCATCAGTCAGGAGCTGGTGTGAGTCCTGGAAGGGGAAGCTTAAGACGTTTGGATCTATGTGTGATCTTTGTAAAAGGGGCCTTTACTTGTTTGCTCTGAGAAAGATCCCCTTTGTGGGGCACCTAGGTGGCTCAGTCAGTTGAGCGTCTGACTTCGGCTCAGGTCATGATCTCATGATTTACGAGTTCAAGTCTCACATTGGGCTCTCTCTGCTGTCAGCACGAAGCCTGCTTCAGGTCCTCTGTCTCTCTCTCTCTCTCTCTCTCTCTCTCTCTCTCTCCTCTCTGCCCCTCCCCTACTTGCCCTCTCTCTCACAAAATAAATAAACCTTAAAGAAAAAAAAAAAGATCCCTTTGTGGGGAGAAGGGGATAGGGGATAAGGAACAGGTCTACAACCCTCTGCTTCCTGCTGTGTTTATCGTATAAAAGAAGGAACATCGAACCCCGCCCCTTCTCATTTTGAGGTCTATAGTAAGTACCCTTGCAGCCAACACAACAATGCATCGTCCTCCAGGTTTTCTCTTTGCAAATATCACTGTCCAGAGTTACTTCCCGAAGTGCATATTTTGTCGATCTGGAAGGTGTTCGTCACCAGGCAAACAAGTCAGAAGAAACCTTTACTGATAGACATGGCTTGTCTCAGTCTCATCCACTTGCCCTTGTAGTTCATTTGGTGCTAAAATTGCTATGAGGAGTTCCAGGTGCTCATTCTGTGGACACCGTTCCTGGTTTTGTTGAAATCGGGGGCCTTCGTGCCCAGGACAAATGTCAGTGGTCCCTAAGCCACGGACCCCCACCCCCCCGACCGCCAGTTCCACAGAAGGCACAGAAATCTAAGCCACACGCTCCACGACTTATAAGAAAATTGATGTATATTTGAAAGGTGGGCATAGAACCCTGCAAGGTTCTATTTCTTAAAAAAAAAATCCCTCATATTCTTAGAGGAGACACTGAAGTGCTTTTTTTTTTTAATCATAGGAGGTTTTTATTTTTCTCTTTAAACCTTTTATTTTCTGAATTTTATACCTTATTCGTGTAGATAAATTCCAGTATCATTAACACGTGGTGTTACATTAGTCTCAGGTGTGAAATATAGTGATTCAACACTTCTATACATTACTCAGTGCTCATCACCATTAATGACACGTGGACCATTTTAGGGACAGAGTGATCACTTTTGAAACAGCTCAACAAATGTTAACAAATGCAAACCGTTAAAAGTTGGCGAACCTGGGTATGAGTAAGGGCGTGTTCGCTGCACTACTCTTCCAACTTTGCTTTATGTTCGAAATTTTTCAGAATAAAAAACGGGTGGGGGGAATAGACAAGAAGAAACAGTGTACAGAAGTCACGAGGTACAGAAGTCCTACTTTGGACTTAGGGGTCTTGGACAAGGATGCACATCAGGGTCCCCAGGAGCTGGCAAGTGGGGGTGAGCGGCCTGTAGACACCTTTCCCCAGGGAGTCAGTGCGGAGGGCGCTGTGGGCAGAGGGAGACGCTGAGTCTGGAGACAGGACGCAGACAGGCATGGGGTCCCGATGGGACCTTTGTTACTGTTTCCTTAGGTAGAAGAGGACAAGCCAGCCCCTTCCTCACCAGAATCAAAGCCAAACCTGCAGGGCCCAGTGTTTGCGGACACAGTGTCTGTCCAAGCAGCTTCCTAATGACCGCTCCAGTCCTGATCCCTGTAATTCTGGATGCTGTGCGTGGACCTCACGTCTTCTGAGCCCTCTGTCCCAAGTGGGGGTTCCTCCTCTGGAACACAGCGTTTCCTCCCCTGCTTCATTTGCAAAGCTGCTGGGGCCACAGTGAACTATTATTTAACAGACAGCTGACACCTGACGAACTCACCTCTCTGTAGAGATCTCTGCGTATTTCCCAGTCCCCGTGCCTCCTGTTCTGGGAGGTTCGGTTAATCTATTCGGATTGATTCAAGGTTGTTTTGGGAAATGAGCCCAGATCTAGGACAGGACAGTCTCGCTGTGTTCACGGACAGGCCTGGCTTATTGCTAAACTCCTCTGTGAGACCTGCCTAACTCAGCTTTCCGTGGTTTTCTCTCACCTCTGGTAAGAGGGATGATGGTGGATAGAAGCAGGCAGAGTGTACAGATTAAGGACGCGTCATCCTAAGCTGTTTGCAAATAGGAGGCGCGTTATTCATGGTGGTGGTGGTGCTACGAATATTCTCAGTCTTGCCGGGACTGCGTATTTACTGTGCACATTTAGAGACTCTTTTACAGAGCTCATTTGAAGGGAGGGAAAAGATGAGTCACGGGAAGAAACCCTGGCCCTAAGAGACAGACCCTCTGAAATATCATCCTCTATCTGCGTCCGGCCTGCAGCTTCTGCCGTGTGCCCGATAATAATTAAAATGTGTTCCTTCTGAGAAAAACTCCCTGCTCTTCTGAAATCTCTAGTTCTGGAGGCACCACTTGATCTCATATGCCAACTGTTCTGGATGATGCAGAAATGCCGCTTGGAACGCCACGTTGGGGGAGACTTCCGCTGTAGGACTCCTAACGGGGCCAGCTGGCTGAGGCTGGGGCACCCGGGCAGGACTGATGTCCCCATGGAAAAGCATCTCCCAAGGCAATGTTCTTTCTCCTCCATCCCGAGACCCCAAGCTGCTAGTGGGTCTCCACGACCCACCCAGCCGACCGAGCTGCCCTCAGCTGGGCGACACAGCAGGCCTGCCACTGTGGACACGTGCCCCAGCGTTAACCGTCTCCTTGCCTGCAGCCTCTGACTTTGCCTTGCTGGGAAGAGTGGTGCCTCCGGCACACCTCCCGGTCCCCGGTGTTCCTGCCTTGTGCCTCTGTGTGACCCCTGCCGGCGGGCCCTGGTGGAAGGTTGGATGCACCGGGACCGCACAGGAAAGGGGCCCCTAGAGGGCTTGAGTAGGAGGAACAGGAGCCCGTCCCACCTCACCCCCTGGCCAGACACCTCCAGTCACAGTTTAAGGAAAATAAAAGAAGGTCTCCAAGAATGTGGCACCGCGGCTCCCATTTTAAAGGCGCTCACATCTCACCCAGAATCCTGGCAGGAGCAGAAGCCCTGAATTCATGCTTTGCCTCTGATCACGGGGATCGATGGAGGTGTGCAGGCTTTACATTTTGCCTTTTCTCATTGCCAGCTCTCCTGCATGGGATGGAGTCTTGTCGTTGTGTGTTTTGCTCACTTGTTTATTGTTAAGTCCTCACAGGGGAAGTTGCTCTTCTGGGCGGTCCGTCCGAGGGCAATCCAGGTGGCAGGTGGCTGGGTGACTGCCTGGGGCGTTGTACAGCACCTGCTGGCCTGACGGGACCCAAAGTGGGCGGGTGGGGGGTGGTTTGTAGTGGCGTTAGTGAATGAATGATCCCACAAGTGCAGCAGACACAGACGTTAACGGCTTCTCGTGACTCCCTGTGCTTACGTGCATGTATCTCTTCTCCCTGTAGATCTTCTCTTTGGCTGGATGGCTACTTTGACTGCCAGATTCAAAAAGAAAAAGCCCATAAAATTCACAAATGCGCAGTCACATGTGTGGTTTTTGTTCGGCTGCATCTAGAGAGTGACTTAAATGTGGGCACTGGGGCCTGTCTCTGTTTTTGATGGTTTAAGACTCAGACATGCCCAGATTTCCAGTGCACAGAATGGTCCCAATTCAATGTATAGAACAAAGGTTCTGGAATTTCAGCTAATGAAAATGATGCATCCCCATGTACATTTTATTTTTGTTTATCTATTTATTTATTTATTTATTTATTTATATTTATTTATTTTTTTAAATGAAATTTATTGTCAGATTGGTTTCCATACAACACCCAGGGCTCATCCCAACAGGTGTCCTCCTCAATGCCCATCACCCACTTTCCCCTCCCTCCCACCCCACCATCAACCCTCAGTTTATTCTCAGTTTTTAAGAGTCTCTTATGGTTTGCCTCCTTCCCTCTCTGTAACTTTTTCCTCCCTTTCCCTCCCCCGCCCCAACACGGTCTTCTGTTAAGTTTCTCAGGATCCACATAAGAGTGAAAACATATGGTATCTGTCTTTCTCTGTCTGACTTATTTCACTTAACATAATACCCTCCAGTTCCATCCACGTTGCTACAAAAGGCCATATTTCATTCTTTCTCATTGCCAAGTAGTATTCCCTTGTGTATATAAACCACAATTTCTTTATTCATTCATCAGTTGATGGGCATTTAGGCTCTTCCCATAATTTGGCTATTGTTGAAAGTGCTGCTGTAAACATTGGGGTACAAGTGCCCCTATGCATCAACACTCCTGTACCCCATGGGTAAATTCCTAGCAGTGTTATTGCTGTCATAGGGTAGATCTATTTTTAATTTTTTGAGGAACCTCCACACTGTTTTCCAGAGCGGCTGCACCAGTTTGCATTGCAGTGCAGGAGGGTTCCCATTTCTCCACATCCTTTCCAGCATCTATAGTCTCCTGATTTGTTCCTTTTAGCCACTCTGACCAGCATGAGGTGATATCTCATTGTAGTTTTGATTTGTGTTTCCCTGATGAGGAGTGGAGTTCAGCATCTTTTCATGTGCCTGTTGGCCATCTGGATGTCTTTAGAGAAGTGTCTACTCATGTTTTCTGCCCATTTATTCACTGGACTATTTGCTTTTTGGCGTGGAGTTTGGTGAGCTCTTTATAGATTTTGGATACTAGCCCTTTGTCCGATATGTCATTTGCAAATACCTTTTCCGATTCCATTGGTTGCCTTTTAGTTTTGTTGATTGTTTCCTTTGCAGTGCAGAAGCTTTTTATCTTCATGAGGTCCCAATAGCTCATTTTTGCTTATAATTCCCTTGCCTTTGGGGATGTGTTGAGTAAGAAGTCGCTGTGGCTGAGGTCAGAGAGGTTTTTTCCTGCTTTCTCCTCTAGGGTTTTGATGGTTTCCCATCTCACATTCAGGTCCTTTATCCATTTTGAGTTTATTTTTATGAGTGGTGTAAGAAAGTGGTCTAGTTTCATTCTTCTGCATGTTGCTGTTAAGTTCTCCCAGCATCATTTGTTAAAGAGACTGTCTTTTTTCCATTGGATATTCTTTCCTGCTTTGTCAAAGATTAGTTGGCCATACTTTTGTGGGTCCAATTCTGGAGTCTCTATTCTATTCCATTGGTCTATGTGTCTGTTTTTGTGCCAATACCATGCTGTCTTGATGATTATAGCTTTGTAGTAGAGGTTAAAGTCTAGGATTGTGATGCCTCCTGCTTTGGTCATCTTCTTCAATATTACTTTGGCTATTCAGGGTCTTTTGTGGTTCCATACAAATTTTAGGATTGCTTGTTCTAGCTTTGAGAAGAATGCTGGTGCAATTTTGATTGGGATTGCATTGAATGTGTAGATAGCTTTGGGTAGTATTGACATTTTAACAACATTTATTCTTCCAACCCATGAGCAAGGGATGTTTTTCCATTTCTTTATATCTTCTTCAATTTCCTTCATAAGGCATAAAAATTGGCAAAGATGAAGTCAAGCTTTCACTTTTTGCAGATGATATGTTATTATACATGGAAAACCCGACAGACTCCACTAAAAGTCTGCTAGAAATGATACATGAATTCAGCAAAGTCACAGGATACAAAATCAATGTAAAGAAATCAGTTGCATTCTTATATACTAATAATGAAGCAACAGAAAGACAAATAAAGAAACCGATCCCATTCACAATTGCACCAAGAATCATAAAATACCAAGGAATAAACGTAACCAAGGATGTAAAAGATCTGTATGCTGAAAACTATGGAAACCCAATGCACATTTCAAAGCGTTGTGTCTTCCTTTCCACAAGCACACTTACTCTGCAGGCCGTCGGCAATATTATTAACGGAGGGACCTGGTCTTAACAGTAACTAACAACTTAACAGTGGCAGCTGGGCCTTTTGTTAGGTCAGCTTTGGACACTTTCCGTTTTCATCCCTGCAAATTCCAAACTAGACAGTGCTGCAGTGAGGTTGTTGCAACGGGCCATGCATTGCTTCTGGCTAGGGTTCAGTTGTAGAAAGCCCAGTGATCTCTGGGCTTGCAGATCTCTGTGACCTGCACGCGGTCTGGTCACTGGGTGCCAGTTGGGTTCGACAGTTGCAGAAAGGTGCCTTTTCTCCCCAAGGACTTCCGGGGGCCTTACGCGCTGGGCTGGTGCGCCCCAGTCATTTACAAATAGATCAAATCTTCCAGTTTGGGAAAAGAGTGCCAAACCCGATGTGTGGTTGCCTTTGGATCGGAATGGAATTTAACACACCCTGTTTCTATATCTACATGTGGTTTTAAAACATGCTCCCTAAAGCATGTCATTAGTTTCTCTTGTGCAATACAGTGCAAGAAAGCATCAATTGTTTGGAAAGAGTCAAACTTCTGTTGAATGAGCTGTTTATCCTACAGTTTGGTCTTACTGAGAATTTTAACATTTCTTTCCTTCATATGGAACATGCATTCTAGTTCTAAAGTGACAGACTAGAGCCATTCAAAATACCGAATATATCCCTCAGTGAGGTCGTTTCAATGAGCAGACGATGGCCTTTAATGGCGTGTCAGAAAAGCTTTTATTTCATCTTTCACTTTGAACCCTCCACGAGGACATCACTGTTCCACTGCTCTGTGTTGGATCATATTCACAATCTTACTATTTTCTTTAACCTCGAGTCAAGGCCGGAGATCTGTGAGTCCCCGGGAGCAAAGCGACTTGTGTGAAGCAGGCTTCTGATGTGACCTCTCGCTTGCCCCACCAAGGTGGACTTCTATACTTCCTCACTAATCTGTATTGTCTGCATCGTCACTCACAAGATAATGATTAAACACACATGGACATTCTTCTCAACATGTCCCTGCTGACTCTGAGCTGCCCGTGGGGCTGGGGGTCTGCACGCAGCCTGGGGCCCGCGTGCCTCCCTCCCAGGACTGCCAGAGAGGTGCAGTGAGACGCTGCAGGGCACGGGGGTGGTAAGTGCACTGATGCCGCGTGCATGACATCCGTGAGTGCGACTGTGAAGGAATTTCCCACACAGCCCATTCTTCTCGTTCTCCAACCATGATATCTGTCGTTAAGCAGTGGCCAGATTTACAGGATTCTTACTTTGAGGGTGACTTGACCTCTTTCTGCCGGAAGCTGTGATCCCGAATGCTGCTTTTGTGGTTTTGGTGTCTTCCTCCTTCGATGCCTCAGTGCCACTAACTGAGAATCCTCATGAGACACTGGATGTAGCAACGTGCGATCGGCAGGTCGGTAAAGGTCAGTTTTCAGATAATCCTCCTCCTCCTTCTAATAGCGCTCGACTACTTTTGGAATCTTGATACAAATCATCATCTGGACTTGCACGGGGGTCCTGTCCTCTATTAACATCTTCATGTTGGAGGATTCGGGCTTTTATTTCTTATTAAAAATTAAAAAAAAAAGACTAGTTAATAAAAATACTATTTATTTTTTAAAACAAAGTAAATTCAGTTTTATTTTATGTTTATTAAATATTAAAAATAGTGATTCATTATGAAAAGTTTTTAAAACAATTTAACTTTTGGGCCCTGGATCCATTTGGAGTCTTAGGGAGACACACAGCCTGGTTGTCAGGACAAACATATATGTGGTACACGTAAGCGACATTGTAAAAACATCCTAGGCCACACGTGCTGCCGTTCCCTGGGTGTTAGCAGAGAGCTGACCAGTGAGGTTCCTCGCGTCCTTGCACTTTAAGAAAACACCAGTTGGTAAGAACTTGATGAGATTTCCGTGATCATCATGATCAATATGACATTTCAAATTTGTAAAGTGGGTGTGCATTAAATAGGTCAGTCACTCCTTCCTCTTAAAGCACGGACCGTCAGCATATCGCCTGATAGCACGAACACAGACTTCACATTTGTTAGAGCTCATCAATCCTCCCGGCACCTCCTCGAAGGCCAGTATCATCACCATTTATAGATAAGGACCATCGGTCCTGCTGGTGATCACAGGGCAGGGAAGGGCTGAGCGTTGCCTGCCTGGACATGTTGCCTGCTCCCAGAATCCTTAGCAGATGTAGAGGTCTGGAGAGGAAGACACAGGAAGGAGTCCTGGGTCTTAGGAGAAAAGTCGCGATGTGCCCCTGGGCTTGCCCTTCTCCTCTGTGGCCTGGAGGGGGATAGGAAATGTGGGCTGGATCAGCACTGCTCAAATGCAGCCAGGAATAGGTCCCAGGTGTGTGTTGACCTTGGCTGTCCATCCCGCCCGGACAGCAGAAACCCTCTGAAAATGTGTCTTTCTTCCAAAAGTTCATGCGATTTTGTTTTCCAGTGCACGAGTTATCCTTGTGGTTTCAAGGTTAAGACATTTTACATGACAGCAGATTAAAATGAGTGCTTTTAGAAAGTGCATTGTGGTCATGCCAGTTATTTCTGGGGTACAGACCTAGTAGCCTCAAACCCGTAATTCTGTAATTCTGCCTCAGAGTTTAAGAAGGTAAAAAAAAAAAAAATCAGCAACAAAAACCAATTAACTTCATCTTTAATATCATGGGAGTGGAATGGGCCACTGGCCGACTTTTCCTGGATGGTCTGGGACTTTTGGGTGTTAGCATAAATGTCTCAAGTCCCAGAAAACCAGGGAGGCTGCTCAGCCCAGCCGACAGGTGTCAGGAGAGCCCCTCCCCACGTACGGGGTAGAATTAATTGTGCTGTGCGACTGTTACCCCTTACGCTCGGCTCAGAGCTCAGGTAGGGGTCTTGTCTTCATCTCCCAGTGGGGACGTGCTGGGAGGCTAGTCTGGAAGGCAGGTAGTCGGGGGAGACACACGAATGCATGCTGATGAATAGGTTTGGGCCCAATACAAGGAATAAATTGTTCATTTTTGAGTTGAATAAATATAGTTCATTCCAGGCCAAGCTGCCTCTGCCATGCTGTCGGGCCTATTAAAATTTGGATTATCGTTGGTCTACGGCAGCTTTCACTTTTCCGGTTAACTTTTTCTAATATTTTAATGTTTAGCATTCATAAATCTACAGCTCTTGCCTACTCATGATGGCTCCTGTCTTTGTCTTTTGTGCATTCCCTGCCTGCCCTATTTAGATTATTTTAGCAACTCTTCACACTTCTGCCCCCTCTGTGCATCCTTGCGTGGATGAAGGAGAAACCAGGACGTCAGAAGTCACCAGATGTTGTGCCATCAGTGTGACTGCTTCCTTGGGCAGAAGCGTGGGGACTCCTTAACCCCCACGGTCCCCACCCCAGCCTTCTTCTACCCTAATCTCGTTTCCTTCCAGAGGATGAAACCTACTTGTAGTCCACAAACGTGGAAGGGTTTAAACTTCTGTTCATGTTGCTGGTCTTTTTCCAGAGTCTCCCCTATTTCTTTTCTCAGGCGCAGGCACGAAACCATGCCGCCGGGCCGTCCGTTTCTTTGAATCCCACGTGGCTTCACCGGGGAAAACTTGAGGTGGGAAGGCATTTGGTGATCTTTTCGGTAAACGTGGCAAAAAGGAAGGAAAAAAAGAACAATGCCTAATAGATCCAACTTCTGAGTCCAAGCAGACAGTTTAACCCTTGGGTCATCGTGTTTGTATTTCACTTATTGGGTTGTTAATAGATTTTCTTCATTTGTGCGAGACGTTGCAAATGATGTGCGGAGGCCGGCCGGACCCTCCAGCGCTGAGACCCGAGGTCCACCTGTAAGGAGGTGGTGTTAAAAGCTGCTGGAGTTGCTGCCTCCTGACAACACGCAGCTGCAGACTAGCAATCGTAATCCTCGGGTGGCAGTTTTAATTATCGGCCCCCGATACCATCAGCAAGTGTGTAATTACGTGTCAGTTTCCTGGCTGTTGGGTATGAAGCGTGGAACCAGTGAGATGATGATTGTGAGGACGGGAGACTCATATTTAAACAATTCAAAATGTGTAACTGGCAGTGTCATTAAACAGAGAGAGTCTGACCCCAGCTGTCACTTACTTTTCCTTATGCAGATTTGTTCCTGCTGTCTGTCAAAAGAACTCCGTGGCTGAAATGGGACAGAGGAGGTGACATAATTCTCAGAGCAAAGAGGGCTGCTCTCCTCAACTCCGCAGAGGTGTCCTTAAGCCTGAACACCCACGACCGCTGGAACCGTACATAAACCTCGACCGCTGCAGGAAGTTGTATGTGCTTTTGCTGAAGGATACACAAAAGCAAAATATTAAACAGGCATCCTGGCTTTAAAAAAATGTTAATAAAACCTGCCCCATTACCACGCACTTAAAGTGTAAGTGCCAGGGTAATTAGAAGGGCTCATTTTTGAAAAAGAAAACGAGGTGATCCTTTTAGCTTTCAACTCGGATTTTGAGTCCAAGGGGTGCCTGGGTGGCTCAGTCAGTTAAGTGTTGATTTCGGCTCAGGTCATGATCTCACGGTTCGTGGGTTCAAGCCCTGCGTTGGGCTCTGTGCAGACAGTGCAGAACCTGCTTGGGATTCTCTTTCCCTCTCTCTCTTTCCCTCCCCTACTCTCTCTCTCTCTCTCTCTCTCTCTCAAAATAAATAAATAAACTTAAAAAAAATAAAATTTTGAGCCCAAGATGAAAAATAAAAAAGTGGAGCTCATTTTGGAAAGTACTCGATACCAACAACAAGAAATGTGACTGGATACCATTATTACCTGGAATTTAAACTTCAGTCTGGCTTGGGTTGTAAGTTGTTATGGCCTCAGATGTTTTGGACCCAACTGAGAAAACCGAAGCACGAATGCTGAATAAACGAGGGTGAAAATAGACACCAGTGGCTCTTTAAGAAAGCTAAGTTAGGAAGGGAGGGATTTTCACATTTCTGCAGATATAATGACGCGGCTGGGCAGCCCACTGACCACACACCCACGGGGCATGGGAGGAACGCACATTTGCTTTCAAGCGTCTGCATTTACCTGAAAAGGAGCCAGGTAACCAAGGGTTAAGTCTGCATGCATGCAAAAATAAATGAAAGGCGCGTTTATAAAATGAACTGTGGAGGTTAAGTGTGGGGGTTAAACTAACACAATGAACTGTAAACACAAAGAAAAATGTTTCTTTAATTTTTAAAATGTTTTCATTTCTCATAATAAACTGAACTTGCGATTGCATGCAAACAACATTATTTCATACCCCGAAGACACTGCAATTTAAAGCTTTTGGAACTCAAATGGATTCTAGAAGCAATGCTGTGACTATAGAGGGGCTTTGGCAATTGTGATCTTCTGAAGGGCATCAAATCGCACCTCTCGCAGCACATTTGAAAGTAAATACGCGCTCATGCACGCACACAGGTAGGAGGCATTTAAAACAGGGTCAACTTTGCATGTATTTCTAGTTTCAAAGGCAAAGTTACTGATTTCCTCACAGGCTAATGGAAGCCATATTAATTGCCATGGTACATTCAGATTGAAAGTAATAAATAGACACATATTAAATCCTCTAAGGATTAATTTGTATTTTATCAGCTGTGAAAAGGGCAATTTTTTACATATCTAGACTTAAGAGGTAGCCTTATTAGCCGTTCATTGGAAAACAAATTCTGCATATATTTTGTAGCAAGGTTTAAAGAGAATCATTTTTTTTTCCTCCCTCAAAAGTAGTACAGTGCAGCTAGGGAAGCAATTAGTGTTTATATCCTAGACAAACATGGTTTTGGAATTTTCCGGCTTATAAATATTTGTACGACTGGTTAAAGCAAAGGTATGATAGAAATGGCACGCCGTTGTATAATTTGATCGTATCGGACACACAGGGGCTTCAGGGGTTTCAAACTACTGTGTGTGCTTGTTGTGTAAAATGCCCGCCTATGGCGGCCATCCGTGTTTATCTTCCGGTAGAGGACGTCACTGGATGCCCCACCAGGCTGGTTGGGTTGGCAGTGGAGCCGGATGTAGGAGGCACTGTGTTCCCTTTGGACACCCAGCGATGCCGGTGGGGTGGCATCGGTGAGTTTCACCTGTGCCTTCCTCGGCGGCTGTGGCTGATGGCTCCCTGGCTCTCTGTATCTTACGTAAGTGGGGCCTTGCAGGAAGAGCCCTCTCTCCTCTGTCTAAGCGAGGGGAAAATGTGTTTCAATAAATCTGTATTTATGATTATGCTTTCCTTTGGAAAAGGGACTTGTTTCAATGGTGCTTATCATATTTCCACCCAAGATATGTTAAGTGGTCCAGTTAAATCAAGGAACCTGGAGGGAGAAAAAATTGTCCTCTGCAATATGCTTCCTCGAATGGGTTGTCTTGTGTGATTTGAAAGGTCCCTGGAGAGAACACTCCCACAACTTCTTCTGGAAGTCTGTTCTGCAATCTAATAGATCTTATTGTCAAATGCTTTGTTAAACTTTTACTGGAATATGTGGATTGCACTCGGCACTGGTGAATCTTGAAATTCTATCAGGGAGGCACAATCAAATTGGTCTCCCATGACTTGTTCTTTGGTTGACAAGGAATGGGCTCCCCTCTGCTCCTGGCATTTTCCAGCGAGGGGAGCGACGGGGCCGCCATGCCTTCCTATCCCATAAGTCTCCATGTCAGTACCATTGCCCGTCTCGTCAAGAAGAAGAGGCTGTCTTAGGGAGCCTGGCCAGCGATTTCGTTTTCAATATTGAAAAGTCGTGCCACGTGAATTTCAACTCACAGAAATGGTATGCGCTCACCATCCTGCGTAGAAATCCCTGATGGGGGAAGCTGTGTGCGTTCTCTGGAGATGAGCTTTTGTGCTGGGGTTCATGTGGTCCGGCCCACTTTTTCGCTTGCAGGTGATTTTGTGCGGCCGAGCTCTTTTAAATGACTTTCCCTCTGCCTCTTAGTTTGCTTCTGAACCGAAAAGTTTTTATGTGCAAATGAATAGCTCCTCTGTATGGCCCTCCCAGGGATCTTGCCGCTTCCCCCAAACTCCCTCACTCTGGAAGCTCTCATGGCCTTTTGACTAATGAGGTGACCTTAAGGGAAGTCCTTTCCTGAATGTTCCGTGTGACTGGCCACTGTGGTGACAAGTGTGAATTGCATACAGAGCACATGGTCTCAAACAGTTGCTTCTGATGTCACTGCTTTGCCAGTAAGCCTGTCCTGTTTAGGCTCAGGACCCAGATAATTTATATTACCATATATTCACGGGATTCAAGCTAAGTGTTAACTGCCCATTATCACCTGTCACCACACAGTTAATAGTTACCAAATACTGATGATTTTAGCTATAGTATAGGTACTTTACCATCCTCTGTAAAGAGAACATGGGTTTAGAATTAATGAATTTAAACGCCGTGTCTTTGAGGCAAATCCCATATTTGACCCATTTGACCCACTGGTTCCCTAGAAGATTTATTTGTTAAATGAAAGAATGAAAAAAAAAGCAAAGAAAAAAGAAGGAAAAAAAACCTCACCAATTGTTCTATAAACTCTAGAGTTCCTAAAATATCCATCGTCTTCTAGATGGTTCTCAAAGTGTGGCCAGCAATGGCAGCACTACCTGGGGCTTGTTCCCAAAGAACAATCTCAGGGTTCCCCCAGACCAAGAGTTGGTGAAGCATTATTCCAGTGCCTCCCCGGGTGACATCCTTCAGCCCCACCCGGCCTCGGCCTCGCTGGCCAGTGGGAGCTCCTGGCTCCCTCAAGTCTAGAGAGAAATTCAAGCTGTAAATGGTTTTATCCTGGGGCGTCTCAAAGGTCTCCTTTGGGCTGGGGATTGGGGCAAAGCCAGACTGTGAGGATTGGGAGTAAAATCTTCCAGCCTTAGGCTTCACTCGGAATCTCTTGCCTCCTCCTGGCATGTGAACTATGCTGTTCCCTCAGGAAGGCGGGAGTGGTGTGGGTGTGTGTGTGTCATAGCTGGAAGCCTCTCTGAGAAGGAATTCCTTCCCACTGCCTGGAAGGCGCCAACGGTCAGGACCTTGTCTCTCCTCTCTCATTTGCACTCCCTGGCCTCCCCTGTCTCCACCTGGGCCGGGTGGAGAACGCCTTCTGGCATTCTCAGGAACATGGCTCTTCCTGCACGTGGCATCCCCAGCAGGAGGAGGAACCAGAAGTGTGTCCAGGGGCAAGGTGACTCCAGCCCAGGCCGTCCCTGGAAGCCCTGTCAGGACAGGTGACTCTTGAGGTCTCCTTAGCAGTTGTAGGACCCTACGTGGGGTCCCAACTGAGAAGGTGGCTTCATGGTGGTGCATTTCATCTCATACGTTAGTATTCTGTGGGAATAATAGCTAACCCTGTTGGAGTAGGTCGTGATGAAATTTCCGGGCTGAATGTCCTCACTGGGGTCTGACGACTTACTCCATGAACTTGCTGAGAATTGCTAAGACAAGTACATGTGAAGAATATTACCAGTGATGTCACGAGAGTGTCACTGTCGACATCTAAAACAATATTTCCCCTGTGTGAGCCATTCAAAGCTCCCTGAAAACCAGCCACCAGCCAGGAGGGTGACACTTGTGTCCCAGGGGCCCCTGCCACCTGCAGGCCTCCAGAGCTCAGGAAATGGATGTTTTGAACCCTTGAAATACATGATCAACTTTTCATCTAAAGCATGTCATTGTAAGGGACAGACAATCGTGCATAGGATAGCAGGTGTTTTGAGTTGCATATTCTTTGCTTTTTTAAAATTTCTCTATCAAATAAGATAGTTAGTACCCAGTCTATTTAATTGATGGGATGGAGCTGGGTTCATTTTGTGATGATTTGCACATCATCCTTCTTTATTACCCTTCGGGTTTTGCTCAGCATACCATGAGCTTCCTCAGAGGACAGAGACAGATAACTACCGCTTGCAAGGACAAGGTGTGAGTTGAATACATCTTAAACACTACGTTCCGTGACTGCAGTCCACATTTTTAAATATGAGCAATTACACACCAAAGTGACAAGAGAAACACGCTTTCTAAAGACACAGTTAGTGCATTTCTATGGCAAGTGCAGTATGTAGAGAGAAATATTCTTTCCCCAAACTTTACCAATTTGGAAAGAAATAAAATAATTGTTGCCCTGGAAATCACGTCCCGAGTATATATCATCACCTAAGTATTGCTGGAAGTTTTCCTCCAACTTGAGTGAGTCTTAGCTTTCTTAGTAGTTTATAATTTACGACAGTTTTGCGATTTAATATTTTTTTCCCTGTTTACAAGGAAAAGTCATCCTTTTCACAGAAAACTCTCGAAGTCCAGCAAAATATCATGAAGACGCAAATGCCCTCAATCCTACCTGTCGGAGGTTCTCCAGTGAAAGGCTGTATTTTTGGCTAATAGGATAAGCTTTTAAAGTTTCAAAAACAGTGTCTTAAACTAGTATAGTCTTTATTCTCTCATCTTAAGGTATTTGTAACTTTATTTTAAAAGCTTTCCATATAATCAATGAAGTGCCCAGGATTTGCTGGGAATCCCTTTATTCATACATCTTTAAAATCACTGAAAGGCCTGAATTTAAGCTCTGTCTGAGTGCTGACATCATTTCTTATTTCATCAGGAAATCTGTCTTCGCGGAGCTTGCATTTGGGGCTGATTTATCAGGGCCAGATGAAGTAGGGTGTAGGAACTCAGGCCTGCCCCCTGGAGAAAAGGCGCAATGGTGTGGCTGGGTAGGACTGAGGTTCACAGCCCTGGGGGACCTGTGTCACGGGCAGCGTGAGGTGCACATGGACCTCCCTGCCAGACCGGTCACGGTCACGGTCAACTGACAGGTGGCTGCGTCTGCCTGTTGACCCCACACTTACACCTTCTCAGGTAAGGGTTTGCTACATAATTGTATGCATTTTGGTTCCTACTAAGTTTGGAAGGAATTGTAGCTGGTTCCCAGGCAAAAACATTGGTTTGTTTCTCAAGGAAACTTGCAGAAGCAACTTGGATGACACAGACTCCTTTAAATCTGTTTGAATCTTGGGGTGCCTGGGTGGCTCAGTCGGTTGAGCGGCTGACTTTGTCTCAGGTCATGATCTCGCGATTTGTGAGTTCGAGCCCCGCGTGGGGCTCTGTGCTGACGGCTCGGAGCCTGGAGCCTGCTTTGGATTCTGTGTCTCCCTCTCTCTCTCTCCGTGCCTCCCCCACTAGTACTCTCTCTCTCTGTCTCTCAAAAACACGTAAACATTAAAAAACAAATTTAAAACTTTTAATCTATTTAATCAGCCACTGAAAACCTATCTCATCAGTTTTGGGGGATTCTGCTAAATCTCCGAACTCATCACCTGACACAAAGAATCAAGTTCAGAGGAAGGCTGTGCTGAGGCTGGGCACACGGGGCTGTCACACGTTTAGAAGAAGAGTCAGGGCAGCCTCGGCCCCCCCGGGAGGCTTGTTCTGTGTCGCAGCTGTGAGAACCGTCGTGGGCCTGGTGTGGGCTGCACATCACTGCCTCCTAAATACACGTGTGTTCAAAAACTCTTGGGCGAGTCCCCATGTTCCCTCTGGCCTTCTGAGGTGCACACTTGGGCTCAGGAAGGTGCACAGGAGGACCAGCGTCCATGTGCATACGTGCGTGCATGTACACGTGCGTGTGTTTATGTGTGTGTGCGCACTTGCGTGTGAGTATGTGTGAAAGGAGATTTTTCACAGAAATTGGAACAATTTCTTAAGAAAAGTTAGGTGTTGCTCTCATAATTTCTTCGCCATCCTTCAAGAAGGATATATATTGCTTTTAAAAGAAGTGTGTAGCCAAAAGATGTCTATTAAAGATTACTTGTGCATTTGTTTCCTCTTGTAGTTCACTCTCCTCCCTTCAGATAGGACTCAGGAGCCCGCGCTCGGAGGCCACCCCACCGTCGGGTAACAACCTGCGTCACATGCTCGTAAACCTCCATCAAGCTTTCTGATCCACTTCTCTGTGCTTCTCAGGTTTAATTTGCTCTAAAGGAAGAATCATGTCTCCCAGGCAGATACGGACCTCACGTGTGCCTCTGACATCGTCCGTTAGGAATCCCGTTGGGTAGACGTGACTCAGTCCCTTACCAAAGTTTCCTGTACGACTGTTCCATGGGCCCCAGTGTCATCCCAGCACTGCGATCTGTAAGGTGTTACTCCCCGTGGCTTCAGGGTTTTGAGTTAGATGGTGAATCAAACCCTGGGCTGGGGGCCATCCATCCCCCTGTCTATGTTTGACTTGTGGACACGGAGTCGCCAGCAGCCCTGTGCTGACTCTCCATCTGTTAGGGGCAAGGTTTAGGATTAAACTAACCGACCTGTCTTCCTGTTCATACTCCTCAGCTCTGACTCACTTCAGTTCTCTTCCCCTGCACCGTCCGTGTCTGCAGGGTACCTCGGCACAGCCTGCGGATGGGGAAACTGCATCACACGGCCTCTGTGCTCACGGCACTGCTTGGAGCATCACTTCAGGACTCTGCTCTAGAACCTGGGACAAGTTCTGCCGTCAGGGACCCTGCCGGTTCCAAAAATTTGGACTCTGGTTCAATTGAGTTCCCTATCACCGAGGAGCAAATGCCCACCTCCTAATACACTCTCTTGGATTTCAATCTTGTACAAGTTCTCCGCTCGAATCAGTCTCGATGCACAGTTAGCGATGATTCTGTTAAGATTTGATTGACGTCTAATTTCAATGTTTTATGAACATAAACTTGATAAACTGTCATGAAGGGTAACACCTTTTGTTATTCATAGTTAAGCTCTCCCCTAATCTGCTTAAGAAAGGAGTGTGTTTGGTTTTCTTGGTGGTCATCACAGTAAATTGTAAATCGAGGCAGCCGTTTAACAAAGGAGGTACATTAACTGTTGGGTCAGTGAACAGTTTGTGGCATCATGAAAGAAGCCACAGAGGGAGAAAGAAAGGCTTACGAAGGACGACCTGCTGTGGGTCCTCTTGGTTGTAAGTGACTGAGTCCCCTGTCACGACTCCCTATACAAAAGCAGGACTTGGCTAGGACTGGTCCAGGAATATGGCTGCATCAGAGACTGAATGTGTAGTGCTGAAAACCTATTTGTTTTTTTTCATCTCTGGGTTCTGTCTTCTTCAACAGTGTTAGCGTCATTCCTTCCCCTGCCCTGCCCCAACAGAAAACATGGCCATGCATACCGTAGTCAAGGAATTGGACGTTCAGCTAACGTCCCAGAGATAGCTCTGACCTGAGGGACGTGTGTGCCGTGACCACCACAGGACCAGTTACACAGCTGCAAGATGAGCCCTGATGGTCTGGGCCCAGGCAGGGGGCCATCCCTGTGCTGGGATGGCATGGTCAGCCCTACTGGCCATGGAACAGATCCCACCACATGAGGAGTCCTGTTCTCTGGGCTGACGGGAAAAGTCGAGGTGCAAACAACTCTCTAGGCATCAAAGACCAGGAGAGACGCAGTCTTCATACCTCTGAAGAGCTAGACATGGGAAACACAAAGATTTCAACTCTGTTTCTTTTATTAAGTAGATATATTTCATGAGCTTTTATTTGAATGTCTCTGTGTCTTGTGACTTGGAGTAGTACCTTTATTTACCTAAATTCCAGACACACTTGGTTGCATTATACCACGTTTCACCTTGGCTGATGGCACCTATTCACTAACCCCTCATTGGAGCTAGCCAATAATAATCGGATATGTTCTAACTCCCGAGAAAATCATGTTTTCCCTCATGAAATCTTGGGATGTGAAATTGTTATGTTTGCCATTATAGACTGAACACAACCCCAGGTTAACTCAACAGGTAAATCTCCCTGCTTCTCCAGTTCACCCAATATTAACTTGATATCAGATCAAAGGATTCCTTAGCACTGGTTAAGAATTATTTTGGTTTCTGGGTATTTCCAGAATCCACTGCCTTCTGGGGCTCACACCTGTGCATGTGGAAACACACACATAAAGACTTGTGCATCTGTGTTCTGGTGAACTTTGAAAGGGATTTGACAATGTTTATGTCTTCCTAGCATTTTTTGTTTGTTTCAGAATTCTGCAACGTTATGATTTTTTCCCTCCTGCTATACAGAAGAGATCGGTTTCCCTTCCCCTGCCCGTGAGCTGGATTAATAGTTAATGAAGCCTTGGGAGGAGGAACAAAGTCTGTGGGGTGTGATCAGAGATTAGTCTTTTAAAACACAGCTAAACATTTTGTCCCTGTTTAGCTGCTCACTGGCCTCCTGCTGGGCCTCCTGCAGAGACGGTGGTGTTAGAGCACAGATCCCCTGCCCTGGGCAGCGGAGCCGAGATTCCTGGTGGCTGGGTGGACCCAGACGGTGCTGGGGATGGGTAGCCTTCCTGTGCTAGAGCCTTCCGCTGATCAGATGGTGGCCAGCCTGTCCTTCTCAGGGGCTGCACTTTGCCTTCCTGCCATGGGAAAGGGGGGCGTGGGCCTACCCAAAAGAGGCAGATGAGATGGGGAGTTCATGAAAACATCTTCCTGATGGAAAGTCACTGGAGGAGCCTGGGGGTGGGCGGAAGTGACCCTGACAGTAGCGGGGCAGCTTGGAGAACATTGACCTTCCAGAGACAGAGACCCCAGTAGGCTCGGAGTGAAGGGTATGGCGTCAAAACCAACACAGAAAGGTCCTTGAACTTGCAACTTACAACTTGAGAGGATTCGGTGTGGATGTGGGTGTGGTAGCCTTCACACTAGCTGTTGGGAGGGACGTTCTAGGATTCAGTGCTCCTTCGTTAGTGGACGCCCTGAGACATGGGCTCCACAAAGGACCCGGTTCAGTCTCCAGGCAGTTGAGCCCAGGAGAAGCAGGGGGTCTCTCCTTTCCCTGTGTGATGTTCAGCTGCAAAGAATGCCAGGCTGCCATTTTGCTAGGAAGCTGATGATGCGGGAGAGATGCCAGGAGAGCCACAGGGGGTCTGATGCAGCTCTGGCTCCTTTGTGCAGAAAAACGGGTTCCCTGGTAGGACCTGGGGGTTCCAGGATGAACCTTCTCTCCAGAACACCAGGAACAGGAAACACAAGGGCATTCTCCAAGCAGGGGGTCTGACATGGTGCAGACGCCTCTGTGTTTAGGGAAAACTCCATAGCCTCTATTTTCGTGTTCCCGGACAGGAGAGTTTGATGTTATCCACCAGGAAGGAAGCGATGTTCTGAAGGAAACCCGGGTGCTGTTGCGAAGGGCACGGACGGTGGGCAGCCAAGAGCCCCAAACATCCACCCTATGACCCTTGGAAGTGGTTTTCCTTCACGTCCCTCTGGAAGGGATTACTTTTCCTGGAATCCTTTGTTGGTGTATTTTTTCCCTTTGCATTTTGCTTTGGACGCACAGTAGGGATGGCTTTAGTTGCAGAGGGCCTGAAGTGCTGGAAACAAAGCCATCACCCAAATGGCACGTTGCACGTTCCCAGCAAGTGCCTGGAGCTGGCTCAGAGGCTTAGCTCAACACATGATTTGCTGAAAGAACATGGGCCTCATGCTGTGGCTGGCTGGCTTCTCTATTCGTGCTTTGCCCCAGCCAGGCTGACTCAGCTGGAGAAAGGTAGCCATGGCCTGGGAAGCCACAGCAGGTCGACATTGATTTCCGGGTAGAGTAACTTTCCAGCATCACTCTTGTAGGCTGGAACCTCCTATGAAGGTTGACTTCCACTCCTTGCTAGGAAGGGGCATCACCGTTTACTACTGTTCAAAGAGCGGAACGTGCCGCTGGGATCTGTGTGGCTTTGGGAGAGGGTTCAACTTTTTCTGTTTCCTCCTCTACAACGTGAACAGTTGACATGGGCAGGAGGTGGTGCTGTCTTGCCCGGCTTCCCTGGCTCTTCTCCCTGGGCACCGGGGACGGATGGACGGATTGGAGAAGACAAGGCCCCAAGGGATAATCAAGCAGTCAGTCCCACTGGAGAAGGGGGAATGAGAAACTTTGTTTGCAAGCAAACCCAGATACACTGAACTCCACCCAGTGATGCAGCTGTAGGAGAAGTCAGTGGAGCTGCTTCTTGGGGCGCAGGTGAAAATGAAGACAAACGTGTCGACCTTTCATCTGCCATGCGTATGAAGGGCACGTGTGCATGCCCGCAGATGAGGGAACAAGACAGACATTAAATCATTGGCCTCTGGTTGAACTTGCAAATATTTTTAATTTTAGAAGTATTTAAGCCCGTGACTTTCATAAATGAAGTTACGACAGCTTGACGGAATAGAGACGTCGCCGAACAGGACAAATATTTTCATAATGGTTTTGCTGTTTTCATTCCTTTAAATATCAAGTAATAATATTTTTAATGTTTTTGTAAACATGAGATGTTTTAATGCTTGAAAAATTGTGTCTCATAAATAAGCTTTATTATCTGTCAAAAAGGATGAAAATATAACTTTACATTTCTGTTTTAAAGTAATTTTAGTGCCTATTAGCTATAAAGTAACAGTTATATATAATTTAGAGTATGTAGTCACTCGAAACAACTTGACATTTTCACACAAACAGAGAACCGTAATAATAGTCTTGGGATTTCATTGGAAGTATGCACCACTACAGGATATTAAAATAACTTATGGTGCACTGTAATTCTTGTTTTGTATTTGTCCAAGTAGTTGTGAAGCGGGCTATAAAGTAGTAAAATAAAAACCTAAGCTCCAACTCTAGCTAACTACATTCTTAAAGTTACAGTCATCTTTTCAAATTAAGTGTGATTAACCTAGCTGACATTTCTTGCTGACATCTTTGACTTTTTCTTTCCTGATAATATTTTGTTTCAATGGCCGATTCTATTTATCTTAGCTTATTATTCGAGACGCCGTAATTGCTTGAAGATAAAAAATGCTGATGCGATATGCACTACTGATTCTGCTCGTAATGGACAGAAAGGAAATTACTTGTTGCTTTTGGGGGGCTGTGGACACGGAAGAAGTTTTGGCTCTGGCTGAAACAAACACACAACAAACAAACAAAAACAAAGGCAGAGCTCGTAATGGTGGTTTTGTCCCTTGTTTTAATTTGAGCGTATAAACAAGATTCTAGGTGGTTGACCGGCGTGTGGCTGAAATCATTTCACAAAAGAACATGGGGTGTGCATAAAAGCGAGGTAAGAGAACATGAAATCATATTCTGCTGATTTAAAGGACAGATATTTGGATGCAGCCTGGTCTAAGGTCTATCTTTGAAAAATCTGCGAGAGGAGTATTTTGAGACTATTGTAAACCAGATGTAAGGACAATATTTAACCTACTTAAGAGAGAAAACCATTTACTGCATCATTTATAGAGCTGACATATAATTATGCTTGCCTCATTAAAGCATGCCCAACATTACCCTCTTTCTGGCAATGTGTATCCCCGTATGCCCTTGGATAGAATGAAAAGGCATTTCTTTAAAATACTTCTTAATTGTACTTTTGCATTAATTTTGATTGGCCTTTTGCCCACTGGTAAGGTCTCAGTATCATTTGCAGGGGCCACACAATAAATGAAAATTCTTTCACAATAACTAACCCTATACTTCAATATTATTCCTGAGAGAGAGGCCAAGAAAAAAAATAATTTTTGTGTGGTTAAAGATGGGCGCCATTTATAATCTACATATTGCAATTAAAACCACTCAAGGATTTGACTTCCGTTAATTTTAATTGAAGTGGTATGTGGGTAGGGATTAGGTGAATGCACAGATGTGCACAAAAATTAATATGAACCTGGAGAAATGTCTTTTCTCCATAAAAGGACTGACCAAATGTTCACAGATGGAATTTGAGAGGACCCTTATTGAATAAACCAGTAGGGCTCACTTGGGTCATTTCTGTAGCAATTCCATATACTTTATGTTAGAAAAGACATGCCCCTTTCTTTTTCTTTATAAATTATTCTCATGCCTGATCAGTTAATGTCTTTAATTTGCATTAGTGCACCTAAATGAAAGTAAAAACAAATTAGTCCTATAAAGGTACTTTATAGATGATGGTTTGAGGAGGTTGGCAATTCTCAGCTAACAGATATTAATTAGGAATATTAACTACAGAAGTCTCTCGTGTCAACTGACACGTTGGGATAAAAGTAAAACAGGAAGGAAAAGAACAGGAAACAGTGTTTGGAGCTGTTTGTAACTTTTCAAACGTAAGAAGGTATGAAGAACTTGGAAGTGTGAGGCAAGAAAACTGAAAAACAAAACAAAACAAAACATGTATTTCTTTCTAATGTTTCCAAAAACTAGTGTGGTGACTGTCTCAGATCGGGTGTGCAGCAAAACATTTTAATAAACAAAGAAAGATGGATTTATATATTGCATTTTTAATTTCAACACAGATTTTTCAACACCTCTAAATAAATAACAAAGCAATGCTATACACGCTGAAAAGCATACTGCCTTAAATTTCAATAATAATAACTTTAAAGCACCATGTATCATTCTCTGCAGCATCCCATATAAAGAAGAGTGGCAAAAACCGAAAATTGAAACATAATCCCACAATAGCCAATGTGCAAGGATTTTAATTCTTAAAGTAGGTCTGATAAAATTTTGAATATAGGGAAATACACCACCAGATAGAGCTTAATAAAGATTATTATTAATAGCTTTCTGTAGGGAGATGCACTTTGATATCTGCCCTTCCTTCCTTTCGGTAATTCATTCATAAAGCACATGAAACCTTCACTGCAGAGGGGGGCCCTTTGCCTGGATAAGTTCCCAGGCCCAGCATGTGGAAGGAGACTGCGCTCTGTATGGAGGCTTTGAGATCTGCCCTGTCCACCTGTCAGGAGGGCACCCTCCCTCCTTGTCCCTTGGAGAGTTCATCAGTCCAGAAGCAGGTAGCCTTACCTTAATAAGATCATCCATGTTGTAGTTGCAATTCTTTAAAAGGTATTTTTTTAATGTTTATTTATTTATTGCAAGAGAGCGAGTGTGTGAGTGTGTGAGTGGGGGAGGGGGGCAGAGGGAGAGAGAGAGAAGAGAGAGAGAGAGAGAGAGAGAGAGAGAGAATCCCAAGCAGGTTCTGTGCTGTTAGTGCAGAGCCCGACGTGGTGCTTGATCTCACGAGCCCTGAGACCATGACCTGAGCTGAAATCAAGAGTTGATGCTTAACCACTGAGCAACCCAGGTGCTCCTAAAAGGTATTTTCTAGAATCCCTGATGCAGGCCTGGGTAAGGTGACAAGGCTGTGGTCACATTGCACTACCTGAAGACTTTGGAAGGAGGAATCAGTCTAAACTTTCTGACTCCCTGGCCAATGCTCAGGCTATCGGGCTAATTAACTTATCTGTTAAAGATTACATTTTCTCTTCCCAAAATGTAGGCGGTTCTGATAAATCTAGACATACTTGACATAATTATGAAGAGTTTCAAATATCTCTTTTATAAATTTCACAATTCTCCCAAATTCTCCAGCTGAAATATCATTAACTTATGCACCGGGGTCTGAGTGGATGGATTTGACGTTGTTGAAGATGATGAATTGAATTCCGAAGGGATCATGGAAGTCAGAAAAATCCAAAAACGGTTCATCATTTCTACCCATATATTTTACTAATTGGATGAATGTTTTAATTTGATTTTTTTTCTGTCATAGAAAAGTGATCCGATGGAGACCCTCCTGATATCCCTGCTGTCTGCCAGGACTTGGGTGGTCCTCGTCTCACACCTCCAGGAAATGAGCGAACCAGTTTTGTCCAGGCGAATGAGTGAACTCCAATTCTGGGTCACGGAATCCAGGTGATTTATAGTAAATTCGGGTCCCTGCTGTACTCAACTCAGTCATCTTGTAAGAGCTGTGGCCCTCGGCACTCTCTTCTGCAGGGGACACACGGTCCATGATATCACCACATGTGTTCATGACTTGAGTTGCAACAGTCCCTTCTCTCAAGATAACATCAGACCCTGAGAGGAGTAATAGCTATAATTTTAACATATTCCCGTCTGTATGAATAATCACACCATTTGCAGACTTTAGCCACTGTCTTGATGACAACTTATGTACAGCTGTTGTCCCCATCCAACACGACAGGCTGCTGTGGCCTCAGACAGATGACAGAGACAGGTAATCAGGGTCAGTGAAGGCCAGTCAGATGGCTGCGAATGTCCCTCATCCCAATTCTGGAAGGGAGGTGATATCTCTACTTCTTAATTCGAATATTGAGGAGTGGGAAGAGACCACCTACTGTGAAACATTTATTTGGTTCCTTATTGTCTCCTGTTTAAAAATCCCAGTAAAGCAATTCTGAGATTCAGCACTAGCTCCTAAGGGACTTTTGTATTACCTTTTCTCAGGAAAGAGAAGAATTGCATAGGTGCATGCTATGTGCTCTCCTTGGCTGCTGGAATCTCACAGTTAAATTTATTGCTCTGTGTCAGTATAACAGTTACAATAAGCTTGGTTGTGCTGCAGTAACAAACAGCCCCCCAATTTTAAAGCCTTAAAACAACTGAGGTGTATTTCTTTTTAAAAAAATGTTTATTTATTTTGAGAGAGAGAGAGAGAGAGAGAGAGGGAGAGAGAGAGAGAGAGAGAGAGAGAATGTGTGCACATAAGCAGGGGGAGGAGTGGAGAGAAAGGAGAGAGAGCGTCCGAAGCAGGCTCCGCACTGTCAGTGCAGAGCTTGACGTGGGGCTCAGTCTCACAAACTGTGAGATCAAGAGTCAGACGCTTAATGGACTGAGCCACCCAGGCGCCATGAGGTGTATTTCTTGCTAATGCTGTTTGCCTCTCCAAGGCTGGTGGGGACCCAGACTGACGTGGCAGCTTCTCTCTGGGATGCCGTCTGCTCTCCTCTCACGGCAGAAGGAAGGAGAGAACTTGGTGAAGCACACCCTCAGTCTTGAGGCTTTCGTTGGAAGTGACATGTCCCTTTTGTTTATATTTCATAAGATTCTGCTAACATTTCACATTTCAAGGGGGAGAGGGCATGTGGTCCTACCATGTGGTTGGAAGGAGAAGGAGAGGAAGCAACCATGTTCCCGAGCAGCATAAGGTCTGCGGCAGGCAGAAAGTTCTCTCGCTGCCTTTCTGGTGCAATAGCCTCACCCTCTCATTAAGCTCGATATCACCTTGGACTTTTTAATTTAAATGTCACATTTCAGATGGTATTTGATGTTATAGGTTGCCTTAGATATTTTGAAGCTATGCCACAGAAATTATTAAACTTAGTAAATAGAACCATACTAACGACATTAAATTAACCTAGTCACTCATTCACTCATTTATTTACTCCAGCTCTCACCTCAGAACACCTCTTCCTTCATTTCTATAAAGGAGAATCCTATGGTTCTTGTAGCCTCATTCCAATTTTATCTCCAAATGCTGTTTTGGTTTGATTTTTGACCAGCTCCCCAAGGTGGAGGTGAGCCCTAGGACCCTCGTACCAAGACCCTCGTTCATGCCAAGGAGGCCTGGCCTTCACCACTGAGCACGATCATGTGCATTGGGAAAGGTGCTAACCCGCGCCCCTCTCTATCCTCCTCTTTGGTATAGTACCTTGTGAAAATCAGTTTGAGAAAAATTCCATATTTGTTCGGAGAGATTAATGACGTAAAGAAAGAGATGAACTTTATGGCATATGGGCATCAGTTGGATTTTTTGCAAGATAGAGAATATCTTTCAAGGTCAGTTGAAGTGTGTGTGTGTGTGTGTGCACGCATGCGTGCATGTGAGCCACGTGTCAACAAGGATATGATAATGAGCAGGACAGACAGAGCTGGTACCTCAGGGAGCTTATCGTACCGGGAGACCCAAGTAAATAAGCAATTAACACGCCTCCTGCAAAGCTGGCAATTTCCAGGCCTGCCCAGATGCGGGCTCAGGAAGGCAGCTAGGGCTGGAGAGGACCCAGAGGTGGACAGAGTTAGCCGTGCACAGGGCTCGGGCGCAGGGAGGGCCTGCCACCGCAGAAGCATGGTTCGTTTGGGAGGAAGAAATGCTCTGCGCAGACTCCTAGTTACAAAGAAGAACATTACGCGGCCAGGGAAGAAAGCAGTAATTACTCCCCGCAGGACTGATGGGCCCACAAAGGAGATAGCAGCCTATGGGCATAGGAAACAGTCCTGGAGACACCCAGCTCTTCTGTGTATAAGCTGTGTGATGCGGACAAGTTACTCAACCCCTCTGTGCTTTGTGCTTTCCTTTCTTCTTTCTTTCTTTCTTTCTTTCTTTCTTTTATTATTATTATTTTAATGTTTGTTCATTTTTGAGAGAGAGAGACACACAGAATGTGAACAGGGGAGGGGCAGAGAGGGAGGGAGACACCGAATTGGAAGCAGGCTCCAGGCTCCCAGCTGTCAGCACAGAGCCTGAAGTGGGGCTTGAACTCATGAACTGCGAGATCATGACCTGAGCCTGAGCCACGCAGGCGCCCCATTGTCTCTTCCTTTTTGAAATGGGAATCATAAGAGTACAGAGTACAGGTCACCAGGAGGATTCAGTGAATCAGTGCAGGCAGAGGGCTTAGCCCAGTGTCTAGGGCAGAGCAAATACTTGACCCGGGCCAGTCTCCACTGTGTAGCACACCCAAGGGCAGTTACGAATTCACACAAGAACCCACTTGGGCAGGTGTGGGTGATGCTGACCGTTTTCCCCTCAGGAACACAGGCCACGCACAAAGTACCGCTGTTTGAAAAGCTTCCAACTGGTTACATTTCCCAGAATTCTGTCCAGGTTAGGAATATTTGAAAAAAAAATTTTAATATGAAATTTATTGTCAAATTGGTTTCCATACAACACCCAGTGCTCATCCCAACAGGTGCCTTCCTCAATGGCCATTATCCATTTTCCCCTCCCTCCCACCCCCCATCAACCTTCAGTTTATTCTCAGTTTTTAAGAGTCTCTTATGGTTTGGCTCCCTCCCTCTCTAACTTTTTTTTTTCCTTCCCCTCTTGATGACAAAAAAATTGCCTCAAAAATGAAGTGTTTTTTTCTCTATATAAAAGTAAATATATATATATATATATATATTTCTATATAAGTATATATATACTTCATATATCTCTATATAAAGAAATATATATTTCTGTATATCTATAAGGAAATATATATTTCTATATATGTCTAGGTAAAAGTAAATCATGTTCACTGTAAAAGTTTTGAAAGTCACAGAAGACAGGACGTCAGCCTGAGACACCCTCGTAGTCTCTTTTCAAGGCATGAGTGTGGTCACTACTTTACTGAAGTGCAATCGTATTTCTAGGTGCATCTACACCTAAAAGCAGATTGTGACCATTGGCCCACGGGGGTTAATATTCTTAACATAAATCTAAAAGAATAGATGCTAGCCTATCAGAGACAAGTGACGATATTCATGTAAACAGCCCCAATTGGACATTTTTTTTGCTATTATAAACATTATTGTGGGGAACGACAAGGTGGATAATTAGTCACAATTGCCTTTGCATTTCCCTCAGGAAGACTTAGAGGGGGATGTCCCTGGTCAAAGGTTGTGCCCAATTTAAAACATTTTATAAAATTGCATTTCAGAAAGATTGTGCACAAAATAGCACTTGTGAGGAGTGCACGCGAGACCTGTTTCCCCTCACTCTCCACCACACTGGGCATTTCGTGCACTTTAGTTTCTGTAGAGTTGATGTCAGAGAAATGATGCTTTATTGTTATTTTAATTTGCGTTTCTTTGATTACAAGAGGCAGAACTTTTTATTACCACGTATTACTGGTTCTTCAGCATTTTTCTCTTACAACTGGTTTGATTCTGGCCTATTTACCTCATGGGGGTGTTAATTTTTTTTGTTATTATTTTGTAAGAGTCTTTTATAGATTAATGATGCATGCTTACCATACATCTTGTGAGTACTTTTCCCTTTGTTGTAGCATTCATTTTATTTCTTGTATATAAAATTTGTGTGTTTAAGACTATCCCTATTTTATTTATTTTATTTTTTAATGTTTATTTATTCTTGAGAGAGAGAGACAGAGTGTGAGTGGGGGAGGGTCAGAGAGAGAGAGAGGGAGACACAGAATTGGAAACAGGCTCCAGGCTGTCAGCACAGAGCCCACCATGGGGCTCGAACCCATGAACTGTGAGATCATGACCTGAGCCGAAGTCGGACGCCCAACCGACTGAGCCACCCAGGGGCCCCAAAACTATCCCCATCTTAAATGAGTGTTCCTCTGTTTACACATTCTTGTATGCCGTCTTTGCTGGTCCCGGTTCAGATACTGACTCGCCTCCCTCTTCCTATGTGGTGGGTTTTTTTGTTTTGTTTTGTTTTGTATTTTACTTTAACAAATCCACCAGGAATGAATTTTAATGCTTTCTGAGAAGGGGGATTTGACTTATTTGTTTCTTTTCTCATTAGTCATTTGATCTTAAGCCATTTACTAAGACTTTCTCCTCTGCTTTGAAATCCTACCTTCCTTCTGCGGAAGTCCCATGTGCTCTGGGCCAAGGTGGCAATTTTGGCGTCCCAATCAGTCTGTTCAGCAGGCACAGTCCTGTTTCATCTGATGCAAGTTTACAACTCATCTTCACAAGTTCCTCTCATTCTGCCCCAAACATTTTCTGATTGTTCCTGCTTACTTATTTCCTAGGTTAGTTTCAGAACCATTTTATGAGAAAGAAAAATCCCATTTGGGGTATGAATTAGTTTGGGAAGATTGGACATATTGTCATACTTACATCATTAATGTTTCTACTAATGAGCATGACAAGACTCTTGAGTTAGGTCTCCCTGTTTGACCCTCCATCGAATTTGCAATTGACTTTGAACATTTTTGTTAAAATGGCTCTTTCGTTCCTCTTGTGAATGAACTCCTTGTTATGATATTTTCTATCTTTTTATTGCTCCAATAAAGGAAAAGAGCTAAGTGTTCTACGCTTGTTCTATCTCACTATTTCTGGCTTATCTAATTTGTTGTAAACTTACCGTGCAGCTCATTACTTTTCCTCCTAATATAGACGATCCATGAATAATGATATTTTTGTCTTATCTTTTCCAACATTTATACCTGTTTTTTTCTGGACTTATGAATTGGCCAGAAAGGAATCTAATTTCGAATTTTTAAAGATATTTATTTACAATTTTATCAGGAAGGATGCTAATGTACATTTCTATTAGGTCAAGGAAATATCTTTTTGCTTCTGTTTCATCCATGTATTTTAAGGCCATTTATTGAAATAAAGAGAGTTTTCTCTTTTGATCTGTTGATACCATTAATTATATTACCAGGTTTTCTGGGATTAAACCATCTTTGCCTTCCTGGAATAACTACAGTTTGGTCATTTCCACAATGTGTTTATTTTTCATTTCATTTAGATTTTCAAAGCTATTATCGTAGGTTTCTACATGGAATGTTCTTTTATTGTTCTTACAAAGTCTTATTTGTGGTGATCTCCTGTCACCTTTCAAAAGTGATGCATTTGTGTTTTCTCTATTTTATCAGTGCTTTGTATTTTTAATTTTTGTTATTAAATTAAAGCAAGTAAGACAACCTAAAATTAACAGAAGAAAGAGTTATGTAGTTTTCTGGACCCCCTTTCCATTCCCCACTCCTCGCATTAGCCAATCCCGGTAATCAGTGTCATTTCATGGTAATGTGGACTATCTTCATAAACATGTCCTCACACATCCATGATATACATCTATCTATCTATCTATCTCTCTCTATATATATATATCTTGGTTTTGCTTTATTTTGTGTTACAAAAATAGGATCATGCTGTAATTTAATTTTTGTAGGCTTATGATGCATCATGAGTATCCCCTGGGCTAATGTACAATTCAAAACACATTCCATAAGAGCATCATTTAATTTTCCATAGCGTTTATTTAAGCATGTCTTTGCTGATGGACATCAGGTTGTTTTCCACTCTCTCTCTCACTCTTCTTTTTTACTTTAAAGAAAGGTGCACAATTATGCAGATAAATATGCTTTTTTTTTTTTTTTTTTTGCTAGCACCAAATGTTCCAGATATTCATGATTGGTACCAGTGAGAAGCCTGGGAAAGAGGATGGGATCACTTCTTTGCTTCACTTTGCATGACCTTGACCACCTATTGACTAGTTCCGTGAATTTCCTCTTCCGTTAACTGTTGATCCAGATGTTTGTCTATTTCTGTACTTGATCTTCACTTTTCTAGTTATAAATTTATAGATTTTAGTAACTCAGGCATATTGATATTTGTTTATCAGATGGGTGGTCGGAGAACTCAGTCTTATGTATTTCCATTTTGTTTGTGGTATCTTAGGGCATACTGTATAAAAAATATTTACCAGGTGAAATTTGTCCCGTCTTTACTTTATTGCTTCTGGATTTGCAGTCTTACTTGGGAAAGTTTTTCCAATCTCACTGCTATGCAAATAGTCTCCTAAAACTTAGTATAACATTTGATACATTGATTTATTCATTCATTCCCAAATGACACTGGTCAAGCCAATCTATCTGCTATATGTTGTTTTAAATTATTATTTTTTAAACATTTATTTATTTTTAAGAGACAGAGAGAGACAAAGCACAAGTGGAGAAGGGGCAGAAAGAGAGAGACACAGAATCGGAAGCAGGCTCCAGGCTCTGAGCCGTCAGCACAGAGCCCGATGTAGGGCATGAACCCATGAACCATGAGATCATGACCTGAGCCAAAGTTGGACACTTAAGTGACTGAGCCACCCAAGGGCCCCACTTTATGTCGTTTTAAATTAAATTTGAGATGGATTACAATGAAAAACAAAAACAGTCTTCACAAAGAACTAGATTTGGGATTCACCGTATCAATTTTATGTTTTAATTCATTGGTACCTGATTTATTCAGTGCAGTGGGTACTTTGCTCTTATTTCTTCTGGTTTCAAAGTTAAAGGTTTAATTCATCATATTTTATTAACTTTTTAAGAAGTGTTTATTTATTTTTGACAGAGAGAGAGAGAGAGAGAGAGAGAGCATGAGCAGGGGAGGGGCTGAGAGAGAGGAAGACACAGAATCAGAAGCAGGCTCCAGAGTCCGAGCTGTCAGCACAGAGCCCGACATGGGGCTCAAACTCACAGACCGAGAGACCATGACCTGAACCGAAGTCGGATGCTCAACCAACTGAGCCACCCAGGTGCCCCTTATTAACTTTTTAAGTAATGAAATTATTAGGCTCTGAATTGATGTAGGAAGTGCCTCAATCAATGAAAAATAACGTGGTGGGGCTATATTTTTAGGTCACCACTTTTTCCCTCTCTGACATCTGTAGATGCTGCTCCCTGGTCTGGCATTTCATGTCCCAAAGGAAGGATCCCAGGCCATCTTTCACTGGTTCCATGCAGGCAAACTCCGGGCTGTCTCACCTACAGCAAGGCCTCATCTTTTCTTCATATTTTCCATCACTTTCTAGGGAAGATGGTTGTATACCTCTCATCTGTGGCTTTTTCCTGAACACTGTGGACTTTTGCAGTCCATGAACCCAGGTTGCTCTAGATGCTTTGCTTCTGGAAAGTCACCTGTTTGATAATTGCTTCTGTTCTTTGGTGGGATGGGGGCACATGAGGTCCTTCTAGACTACCAGTTTACTTCTGTGTGTTCAGAGTCTGTCTTCCGTTCTCATGTCTCAGGTTCTCTTTTTGAAACCATTATTTCATTTCTTTCTCCTTTTCCTCTGTTGACGAGAATCTCAGATCTGTATGCCTGATTAATGGTTACATTTCTGTTGTTCAGTCTACAACGTGGACTTGAATCTCGTTGACGCATTTTCAATCTTTGTTGTTTCCCTCTCTGTACTCATTTTGCTCTCTGTTCATCTCTTCCTTTCATCTTGTTTTCTAGTCTCTGTCGTTTTGATCTCCGTCCTTTCTCACTGAAGATCCTATTCAGCCTCTCTGAGTATGCTAAATAGTTCCTGGAGCTTACGTCTCATGTTTGTTGCAGTTCACACGCAGGACGTTCTTCCTCTGTGTTGAGGACGACATTCACATTGTCGTATTGTGCTGTCTTTTTGAAGTTGCTTCCTGTTGTAGTTTTCCTTTTTATTCATTCTTGAAAAAAAGATGAAACACAAGAAAGAAAGAGCTCCCAACGCAGGTGTTTGAGCTTCCCTGAAGTGGGGGCTGAGCCAGGTGATGTGCTGCTCAGGGAGAGGGAGGAGGCAGTGCCCAGGGCCCCCTCAGCTCTTCATCGTCTAGAGAACTCCTGACCCACTGCACATCCCCTCGTCCAACCTGGTGTGCCAAACGGACAAGACCCAGAAAACCTGATCCCAGCTCTTCCTGCCCCACCTGCCCCGTGTTTCCTAGACCAGGATACAGGGCACAAAGGTGGGCTCCATAGACTGTCCTGTCTTTTCTGGGAATCCCTGTCTGGCTTCCCTTCATGACTTCCGGTGGAGGTAGTGGGTGGGGTCTCCTCCCCCTGGGCACAGCTGGTCTCACCAATCACAGTCTGAGTTGGTTAGGAGGCCAAAGGGGGTTTGACTGTTTAATTTTTAAAATAGTTCTCCCTTTGCCTCACAGTTTGTGGAGGTTTTGCCTTGATTCTGCCTTTAAGCTCTTAATCAATCTTAATTTTCAGTGGTGGGGCTGTGATTTTAGCACAGGCATGCCTTGTTTTATTGTACCTTGCTTTATTGCACACCCCATCCCCAGATAGTGTGTGTTTCACAACTTGAAGGTCTATTGAACCCTTCCCCCCCCCCCCCCAGATAGTGTGTGTTTTACAACTTGAAGGTCTGTGGTGACCCGCTCTCTGGCAAGTCTATTGGCACCATTTTTCCAACAGTACTCGCTCATCTTGTGTCTCTGTGTCACACTTTGGTAATTCTTCCAATATTTCCGATTTTTTTCATTATTATTATATTTGTCAAGGTGACCTGTGATCCGTGATTAGGACTCACTGCAAGTTTGGATAATGGTGAGCACTTTTTAGCAATAAAGTATTTTTAAAATAAGGGTTTGTCATTTTTTTAGACCCAAAGCCATTGCACATTTAATAGACTGCTATTTAGTGTAAACACAACTTTTATATGCACTTGGAAGCCCCAAAATTCATTTGACCCGCTTTATTGCAGTGGTCTGGAACTAGACCGAGGTATATCTGACGTTTGTCTGTAGTATTTTAATATCACCTTGTAAGTATCATCGTAGGTATAAATCATTTATTTAACAAATTTTTTTTTAAGAACTCATCATGTTCTAGTTTATGGGAGTATATTCTTTTCAAGACAGGATTAAAGATAGATACAGGCTATGTCAGGATTGCCAGCTAGGCTGCACATTAAATCGAGGGTGATCTAGTGGTTTATTCAAAATACCTAGAATGTTACCTGCAATATAGTAGATGCCAAATATTCTTTTTTTCTCTCTCCTACCTACCCCTCTGTCTAAATGTGAAGGAGCCACACTCTGCATTCTGTTTGCTTGCTCATAACCAGAGAGGTAGAAGGCAGTGTGATACCCCGCGGGAAGACATTACAGGTGCATGGATGCGGGGGGTGAATGCAGGGCACATATTCCGATGCCAACAACTGGTGATTCCATCTGTAGGAGAAAACTCTTGATGTGACTGCACTAAGTTGAGCCATACATCTGAAATCTTCATGAAAAATAACAATAGTCTCATAATTATTTTAGACAAAAGAGAGAAAACAAAGCAAATGATTCTCAATTTTGACATCAAAAAGTTTCAAGACAACAGAACCCAAAGTTCGTTTTGTCTAAATAAAGGATGAGTGTGCCAGTCGAGGGTATAAGTCCTGGGAATAGAAAAGTAAGCAGGCCGGCTGTCAGCTGAAATACGATAAGAGAATCCATGTTTTTAAAGATATGGCGTTGTAGTTCTTAAAGGTAGTGGTTAGATAAAGGAAAGGATGGGAGCAAACCCAGCTCCCTTTGGGATTCCCGATGACAGTGTAACTGATGACTCCAGATGACAGTGTTGAGGAAGAATGGAAAGAAATTATATTAACAAACTGTTGTTGATGGTTATAATAAGATTTAAGCAACCAAATAACCGAACCTGAAAGACCGACATATTTTTCAAGATGATTTAGAAGGATGCTAACGTGGAAGATGTCAAAAGCCACAATTATGTCTGAACTCATTTCAGGAATGGATTCCTGGCATCAGATGCACTCAGCGTGTTATCACGTCTTGATGAGGGCATTTTAGTACACGACCAAAATTGGACTAAACTCCTAAAACACATCGTTGTCATTCGGATGTATTTCTTCCGTATCACTATCATCAATTTGAACTAGATTAGAAATTTTTTTTATAATAGGGATTAGCAGTTTTTAAAAATCCAATATACTTAAAAGAAACTATTTTTAGAAAGCTTGCAGTTATCTACAGGATAGATGTGTTTATGTTACTTTAAATAACACAAACTAAAAACATTTAGAACGCTTAAAATATCTTAACTTTAGGTAGTTAAGATTCAAAGACAAAAATGTGGAATCATACTTTCTGGCTATTATTTCCTTTTTAAAATAGCTATAGATATGGATTAAATCCATAAATATAAGAACGGCATATGTCTCCTATGTTTTGTTTGTGCCTTGGATGATAGCTGAGAAAACTCTTTTGTTCCTAAATTAGAAATGTTGCCTTGTTTCTTGATTAATCTTTGTTGTTATCAGCCTTGAAAATGACAGGAATTGTGAAATTGGAATATTTTCTGAGGTTTTATTAAACTGTTTTAATTTATGTCATTAACTTTCTCTTAAATTCAATCTTCTAACCATGTAGTTCTTGAAAATCAATTGTTTGGCTCAGGGTTTCTTATCCTCGGCACTTTGGACATTTTGGACCAGATACTTCTTTGTTGTGGGGCCATCGCATACATTGTGGGGTGCTGAACAGCATCTCTGGCCTCCATCCATAGATGCCAGTACCAGTTATCCCTTCCCCACCCCTTTACCCAAGTGTGACAACAAAAATGTCACTAGATATTGCCAGATGTCCCCAGAAGGACAAAATCACTGCCCGTTTCACATCACTGGGGGAATTACTATTCTTGAAATAAATATACAGGTTGTCCTTTACTCTTGGTATGAGCCTAGACAGTGCTGGACGTTCATGGTCTTACTGTGTGGAGAACGTTTTCTGACAAATGTGTCTGCCACAATATTTTCCTTCTCCACTAATTTTCCCTCACTTTTTGAAAATTTCTGTAACTGTAACTAGGTATAATTTCCTATTTATAGAGAATTGCAAAAATGGTATGAAGAACTCCCATGTACCATTTACACAGTTGTTGATTGCTAACATTTTTCCCTATTTGAATTTTTCTCTCTCTTGTATATATACATACACACACAGGCGTATATATTTATATATGTGTACACACATGTATATATATATATATATATATATATGTAGGTGTATATACACATATATTCACACATATACATATATATTTGCACACACATGTGTAGACACATACATGCATATATACAAACACACACAAAATTATTTCACTGGAAGAATCGGGGTAAGTGGCAAATAGCATGCTTTCTTGATTCCTAAATATTTTAAAGTATGTTACCTAAGGAGAAGGGTGATGACTGTTAATTTAAAATATACTCAGGCAAAAACTTGAGAAAGACCATAATATAAATCATCAGACATAAACTATAGGGTTCGGTGAAGGAGGGAGGGGAGAGAGTTTGGAATTGGCTATCTCTCGAATTTGCTTGATGAATTGCCTAATGCAAATTCATTCACCTTCAGAGTTTCCTTTGCAAGTGCACGCAATCTGGAGATGTTGGTTGTGCCCTGTTTCTCTTAAGAGTCGACTAGGAAATAGTTTGACCAGGGAGCTTCCCCCCTGTGGTGCCTGGAAAGGCATCACACTGGACCCACCTTCTGTGCTGCTGAAAAAAGGAGTCGAGTGGAGGCAGCAGAAATGACAAAGTGCAGGGGCAGCCTGGCCTCTGCCGCCCGGCTTGGAGCTCCTTGAACTTGGCACCGTGATTGACTTCTTTGGGGGCTCAGAGCGTGGAGGGGAGAGGCCCAGCAGGAGTGCGTGCCTCACTAATTGCATTACGATTGCATGAGATATTGCAAGGTTTACTATGAACTCTTGGCTGGAGAACACAGGCTGGTGAGCTCCGGGAGCAGTTGGCAGCAGGAGAGGAAAAAAACGACAATCATTTGAAGAGTCAGCACAGTGGTGAAGCCAGAGTGTGCGCTCTTGGCCCGGCACACTCTGACTTCTGGCTGAGGTGCACGCTCAGCAAATGAATCGCACTGGTGAAAATGTTGGCAGGTTCCGGGAGGTATCTTCTCCTTCTTTTGTCTGGTTTTGATTGCAATAGTTTGGGAAGCTGGCAAACAGTTTGGTTTTGTTCTGAATATGTTGGCCAGGAGCCTAAGCCATTTCTTTCCTTCTAAATGTTTGGAACTTAGACCAATCGGCTAGTTGATCAAGATAATTTATCAAGCCAGAACCACAATAAAAGATATTAAGTTTTCAAGGCTGGCTTTTGATCGGATTATTAGACCAACTATTACAAATGGCAAAGGGGGTAGGAAGATGTCCCCTTGGAATCTCCTCGTAACACCACCTTGTTTATTTCAGACTACATGCACATTGGCGCTTCTCACTGGCAGCCCCGGGGTTTCTAAATAAGAGTTTAATTCACTTTGACTAATGACCAAAAACTTGTCTAAGCTAGAGAACTTTTCTTATTACATCTCTATATAAATATACAGAGAACAACCCCTCTTGGGTACCGTGGGAGAAGGGCTCTCTATGTCACCATGCATATGGCAACATGTTGGCTCTTCCTACAAGCTAGTGGAACACTTGCATGACCTTTGGCTGTGCTCCAAGGAAAAATCCAGAATGGCTGATCTTTAGATCCAAGTGAACTTCTCGTTTCACTTGAACATTTACCTCATACCTTGAGAGATTATTTCAGTGCCAACAAATTTTCACAGTGACTGTGATCAATTTCATAATGGACTGAAGATAGGCTAATGCTTTAAATGTTTACTCTGAGACAAAAAGCCAACATTGACGCTGTCTTGTAAAAAAAATGAAGAAACTTGTGTGGGTCCATAACATTCTCTGATTACTTCATGGATGGAAAAATATCTCAAGGTCTTGCCAATGAACCAGATGCACTCTTGTTGAATTTATGTACATTTTGGGAAAGAGAATAAAAACTTTGATTATTCTGAAAATGAGAAACAACCATTAAGTTGCTAAACTCTCAGATAAACATCATTTTCATTGTTAATTTATTCACTTATTTAAAATATTTAATCAGGAAAAAAAGTTAACATCCCACATACCTACAGTGATGGCCTAGGGAAAAGACAGAAAAAAATAGCAATACTCTGGGATCTAATGTGTATACTGTTAATGCAAGTATTATATTCACATAAAAGTTTTTTATTGCTCTAAGTTGATATTAACTCTTTAGCTATGTTACAACCAGCTTCAATTGAATTAATGAATTTTCTAAATGATCAATGCAGTAAGCAGTTATGTCTCTAAAGAGACAAAATGTTAGTAAAATAATTGCCTAATGGCACTTTATGTCAATTATTTCATTTGTATTTAATTAAAAGCAGTCAAAACAGTTGGCTGAGGTATAAAAATTCCCTTAGCTCTATAATTTTTAAGTTGCCTTAAGAGTTTTTGTTGCTGGATATATAGTTGGCCTTTTTAAATAATTTGGAATGTATTTTATAAGCCAACTACCACCAATAATGTTTCTGTTGTTATTTCTTTGGGGGAAACAACTTCATAGGATGGCAAACAGCATGATTCATTGACATGATCATATGACTAGACTTGGGGTCAGATTATCCTAGAGCCTTGGGTCGCAGGTGGGCTCTGGGTGGAACATTCTCAGGTTGATGCCAAGTGGCAGAGTCAGGTTAGCATGCTGGCATTTCTAAGAAGGTAATATGGCAAAATGGGTATGTTGGAAACTAGAGAAGAAAGAGGAGATAAGAACAAGAATCACCTCTATGGAGCACAGAGAAAATGGCCAAGGGTGTTAGAATAACTTTTACCAGGGCAGAAGACTGAACATTTCCCTCATTTAAAAGAAAAACATTTTTTTTAAGGTTTATTTATTTTTGAGAGACAGAGAGAGACAAAGCGTGAGCAGGGGAGGGGCAGAGAGAGAGAGAGAGAGAGACACAGAATCTGAAGCAGGCTCCGGGCTCTGAGCTGTCAGCACAGAGCCCGACGAAGGGCTTGAACTCATGGACCATGAGATCATGACCCGAACTGAGGTCAGACACTTAACCGACTGAACCACCCCAGCGCCCCCGCATTTTCCTCATTTATTAAAAGTGATTTCTTATTGAAGCACCGAAGACTTTAGGTCATTCCTGTTGGCCCTTGTTCTTTTTCTTCATGTACCACCCTTATGTAAGAGGGAATATTTCAGGTCAAGATGAATGATGCAAACTGCTGTAACCAATACCCCTACACTGCCAGTGGTTTTGTGTGATAAAAGGTGCTTTTTTTCTCAAGTCACTTTCTGATGCAGTTAGTTGGACTTCCAAACAGCTACCCACCAAATGGTGACTCAGAGACCCAGGAGGCTTTAATCCTGTGGATCCTTCAGATCACAGCTGCCTTGGCATCATCTACGGGCTGGAGGGGAAAGAGCTGGGGTAGAAGTGGGACGGGGAAGATGGGGAGGAGATTGAGTGGGAAGGCACTCTGTATTGTAACTGCTTTGGTCTAGAGGTGACAAACCTCATGGATGCTCAACTTCCATTGACCAGAACTAGTGACCTCATCATTCCAGTTGCAAAGGAAGCTCAGAAGTTTAGAGGAACACATGCCTAGTGGTGATTATTCACAGTCTCTGCCATTATGGGCAACTAAAATTAATGATTTAGGACTTTACTATATGTTGTGGACTGACCACTTTACTGTTATTTATATCTCCTAATAATGTATGAGAAGTAAATAAGTCACACATGAAAAGTGATCAAAATGGGATCATGAATCTTCCTTAACCTGCTAGAGAATCTACATATATCACCTAATGGTGATGTTCAAAGTCTTTCTTCTGAGATTGGGGAAATGACTAGAACGTCTGTCATCACCACCTGTATTTAACACTATATCGGAAGCCCTAATCAGTGTGATAAACGCCCAAGGATTGGGAAGGAAGAACTAAAACTGACAGTATGTGAAGATGATATGATTGTGTGTGTGGAGAATCCGAAAGAAGTTACTACTAATTTAGAATTAATAAGTGAATTCGGAAAGATTCTATCAGAGTTCTGTCAATATACACAAATCAACCGTATATTCAGACACTAGCAACGTATAATAGAAGACAAAGTTTAAAACGCATACAGTTTGTAAAAGGTTTCTATGCCAGGCCCAAAATGGTCACAAGTATCATAGTTTAAGGCAACACTTATTTATTATCTCACACTTTCTGTGAGTCAAAATCTGGGTACGACTTAGTAAACTGCAGTCAAGGTGTCAGCCAGGGCTGGGGTCTCCTAGAGGCCCACTGGGCAAGGGTCCACTTTCAAGCCCACTCAAATTATTGACAGAATTAATTTCTTTGAGGCCATAGAACTCAGAGAAGCTTGCTTCTTCAAAGCCAGCAAGGAAGCGAGCGAGTGAGAGAGAGACTCTGGTGTTAGTGGACCAGAAGGTGGGGCTTCCTTCACGGAGATATCTGAAATGTAGCTCATCCATGAGGGTGACATTCCAAAAGCTTTGCCATGATCTGTTGGTTAGAAGCAAGTCATGGGTCACACTCAAGGTGAACAGGGAGGTGGGTGTCGTGACACCTGCCTTAAACTTTGTCTGTCAAACCATTAAACTGTATTAAAAGCCCCAGCTGTGTAGAAATAAGCATAACCAATGATGTTCAAGACTTCTATGCAGAAATTTAAAAGTGCTTTGAAAATGTAAGGGAGACTTAACTAATCAGAGGGATATGTCATGTTTATGGATTAAAAGACTCAATGTCTTAAAGATGTCCATTTTCCCCACATTGACCTAAGGATCCAATGTGGTCACAAAGTTTCAGTAGTTTTAATTTACTTTTTGAAATCAACAAACGGAATAAAACATTTTATATTAAAAGGGGATCTGGGTAGCTCAGTCAGTTAGCCTCTGACTTCAGCTCAGCTCATGATCTCGTAGTTTGTTGAGTTCGAGTCCCACATCGGGCTTGCTGCTGTCAACATGGAGCTTGCTTGGAATCCTCTCTCCCCTGCCCCGCCCCTCCTTTGATCACACACACACACACACACACTCTCTCTCTGTCTCTCTTTCTCTCAAAAATAAATAAATCTTTAAAAATTTATATTAAAATGCAAAGGACCAACAATAAAAAAGGTAATTTTTGTTATACCAGAAAAAAACATATTTCTATACTTCAGCAACAAAGAACGGAACATAAAATTTTAAAACAGTATATATATAACCTAATAACATCAAAAACATCAACTACCTGGGGTGCCTGGGTGGCTCAGTCGGTTAAGCTTCTGACTTTAGCTAGGGTCATGATCTCACGGTTCATGAGTTTGAGCCCCACATCGGGCTCTGTGCTGACAGCTCAGAGCCTGGAGCCTGCTTCAGATTCTTGTCTCCCTCTTTCTCTTCCTCTCCCCCACTCATGCTCTGCCTCTCAGTCTCTCAAAAATAAGTATCTAAAAATTTTTTTAATTAAGATTTTTTGTTTACACATGCAACAAAGGACTCATATTCAAAATATATAAAGAATTGACACAAATCAATAAAAAGAGCTTATCAATCCATTCAACAGTTGGGCAAAAGACATGGCCAGGCACCTTGCAAGAGAGAATATTCAAATGAAAAGGGGGCTCGTCTTCACTGGTCAATAGGGAAATGAAGAGTAAACCATAAGGTGTTCATCATGTTATGATAAGGTAGCCACCAGGGAAATAAAGAGGAAAACCTTGACCCATCCATTGAAATGACTGAAGGGAAAGAAAGAGTCACATGTTAAAGAGTCTGTACAGCAACAGGAGGGAGATATACAGCCACTTTGGAAAGCTGATTGGCAACATCTACACAATTGAAACCCATCAGTTGAACCTCTAGGCATATATCCAACAGAAATGTGTCCTATAAATGTGTCCAAATAAAAAACATGTACAAGGATTTCTCAGCAGCATATATGTAATAGCCCCCAACCAGAGACAACCAATACGTCCATCACTAAAAACATATGGAGTGTCACAAACATCTGGAGGAATGAAATGACCCCCCACAAAAGACAACTCACCAAATCATTCCAGTAATTTAACAAATGCATCATTTCTATACTATTTGCTCTTCATGGGGGAAAGAGGTTTGTGTCTGGGAGGTAATGAATTGATTTCCTCTGGTCATAAGCATTTGTAGTCTGGATGTTGGCTACCTGAGTAGATCCACAGGTTTCCTTCCTGAGTATATCCTGAGTTTCCTTCAGTTGTATGCTTATGATTTGGGTGTACATCTGTATGTATGTATTATTTTAATGTAATTTCTGGAAATAAGTGGCCAGGCACATAAAGCGTTTTATAAACCAAAAAACTCTTTATATAAGTGTGTTACTGTCCTTTAAAAAATCCCAGCATTGATGAATTTCACCTTTAATTGGAGACCCTTGTGCATTTTCTGTCTTTTCATAAGAAGGTGCCAATCCTGCATCCATTTAATGAATTGGGTGGTTGTAAGTTGGACCAAGTCCATGTGGTAGGCGTGACTTGACCTGCAGCCCTAAGCACCCCTCCTCTAGTGACAGCTTTTACCAAGATAAAATTCACAAACCATAAAATTCATCCTTTTAAAATGTTCAAATTATTGGCTTTTGTATATTTACAGAGTTGCACAACCATCACACTTACCTCCTTTAGAACATTTTCATTGCCCCATTAGCACTTACTCTCATTCCCTCCTCTGTCCAGCCTCTGGGAACAAATAACTTGCCCTTTGTTTTACGTATTCATCTATTCTGGACATTTCATAGAGATGGGACCATATAACACGTGGTATTTGTGACTGGCTTCTTTCACTTAGTATCACATTTCCAAGTTCATCTATGTTGTTGCGTATATCAATACTTCACTCCTTTCTATGGTCCAATAATATTTCATTTGTAGATATACCATATTTTGCTTATCCATTTTTCAGTTGGTGAACATTGGGTTTCCATTTTTTGGAGATTATGAATAATGCTCTGAACATGCATGTGTAGGCTTTTGTGTGGACACGTGGTTTCAATTTTCTTGGGTCCATGCCTAACAGTAGAATTGCTGGGTCATGTGGTACTTTATGTTTAATAGTTTGAGGAGCTACCAAACTGTTTTCCAACCTGGCTGCATCATTTTGTAATCTGGCCAGAAAATTCTGAGGGTTATAATTTCTCCATATCTTTGTCTTCTTATCATATGGATCCTCCATATCCAGCCTTGCCCCCTACCCCATTCTGTCTGTCTATCTATCTATCTATCTATCTATCATCCATCTGTCTATCTATCTATCTACCTATCTATCATCTAATCTATCATCTATCATGTGAAGTGGTATGTCACTGGGGGTTTTATTTGCATTTCCTTGAAAGCTAATAATGTTAATAAGATATTCATGTGCCTGTTGGACATTTGTATATCTTCTTTGGATAAATGTCTGTTCAGATTCTTTGTCCATTTTTAAACTGGGTTATTTTTTATTGTTGCATTGTAAAAGTTCTTTATATATTCTGGAAACAAGTCCCTTATGAGATATATAGTTTGCAAATATTTTCTCCCATCCTTGGGAGAAATCTTTTCAACTTCTTGCAGGCATCCACAGAAGCACAAAAAGTTTTAATTTTTATGAAGTCCAAATTACCTATTTTTGTCTCTTGCGCTTTTAGTGTCCTATATAAAACCATGTAGCCTAATCCAAGGTCACAAAGACTAGTTTTCTTTTAAGAGTTTTATTGTTTTAGCTCTTACATTTATGTCTGTGGTCCCTTTTGAGTCACTTTTAGTGTATGGTGATGGGTGGGGGGGGGTCCATGGTCATTCTTGTGTGTCACCACCCACTTTTCCCAACATCATTTACAGAAATTTTTTGTCTTTCTCCTTCGAATGATTTTTGCGCTCTTGTTGCAAATTGATTGACCATACATGTAAGCCTTTATTTCTGAACTCTTTGTTCTGTTCTGTTAATCTATGTCTCTCCTTATGTCACACTACACTGTCCTGATTACTGTATTTTTTAGTAAGTTTTGAAACAAGGCAGTGAATCTTCCAACTTTCTTTCTCATTTTCAAGATTGTCTTAACTATTCTGGATCCCTTGTTTTTCCATATGAATTTTAGGATCAGCTAGTCGACTTCTAGAATTTTTGTTTGTTTCCAGGTTTTATTTAAATTTTAGTTAGTTAAGGGGCACCTGTGTGGCTCTGTGCTGATAGCTCAGAGCCTGGAGCCTGCTTCAGATTCTGTGTCTTCCTCTCTCTCTGTCCCACCCTGTTCACGCTCTGTCTCTGTCTCTCTCTCAAAAATAAACATTAAAAAATTAAAAAAAACTAGATAGTTAACATAGAGTGTAATATTCATTTCAGGAGTCGAATTTAGTGACTCATCCCTTACATGCAACACCCAGCACTCATCACAAGTGTCCTCCTTAATACCCATCACCCATCTAGCCCAACCCCCACCCACCTCCCCTCCAGCAATCTTCAGTTTGTTCTCTATTGTTAAGAGTCTCTTATGGTTTGCTTCCCCCCCCTTTCCTTTCCCCTATGTTAATCTGTTTTGTTTTAAATTTCACATATGAGTGAAATCATGTGGTATTTGTCTTTCTCTACTGACTTACTTCGCTTAGCATAATACACTCTAGCTCCATCCACATCGTTACAAATGGAGAGATTTCACTCTTTTTGATCGCCAAGTAGTATTCCATTGTGTGTGTGTGTGTGTGTGTGTGTGTGTGTATGTATATACCACATCTTCTGCATTCATTCATCAGTCGATGGACATTTGGGCTCTTTCAATAATTTGGCTATTGTTGGCAGTGCTGCTATGAACATTGGGTGAATGTGCACCTTTGAATCATTGTTTTGAATCCTTTGGGTAAATATACCAAGTAGTGTAATTGCTGGGTCATTGGGTAGTTCTATTTTTATCTTTCTGAGTCTCCTCCATACTGTTTTCCAGAGTGGCTGCACCAGTTTGCATTTCCACCAACAGCGTAAGAGGTTCCCCTTTCTCTGCATCCTCATCAACAGTTGTTTCCTGGGTCGACTTCTGGAATTTTGACAGGGATTGCATGGAATCTGTAGATCAGTTAGGTAGTATTGCCAGCTTAATTGTGCTCAGTCTTCCATATCATGGATGTGGGATGTCTTTCCATGTCTTGAGGTCATTTAAAAATGTCTTTCAACATTGCTTTGTAGGTTTCACTGTGTAAGTCTTGTATTTCATGTGTCTAAGCTTATTTCTAAGTGCTTCATTCTTTCTGGTACTGTTGTAAATGAAGGTGTTTTCTTAATTTCGGTTTTGATTATTCAGTGGTAATATGTAGCAATACAATTGTTTTATATATTCTGTACCTTAAACTTTTGAAGGCCTGGTGCAGGTTCCTAGTTGACAGAAGGGCTGATTTAGTTGGTGGATGAAACCAGCATGTGTCACTCTGTCCCAGACAAGTGTCCCTGAAGGGCACCATCACTGCCTGGTACCCTGCAGGGCTGCCTCTATTACAGGAAAACCAGCTGAGAAACTGCCTTCACTGGGGCACCTGTTCACTGGACATTTGAAATTAGAGCCCTGTCTCCAAAACAAGGGGTAGGATCAGGTACAAAGACTACCCATCCTGAGGGGCAAGATTTATAAAACCCAGCCTTGTTTTCATGTGTCCAGAAGGAGCTTCTGGGCCATTTAACAAGACTCATAGTGGAGTAAGAAATGGTTTGTCTATGGTAAATTCAGAGCCCACAAAATGGTATGTATTGTTTAGGTGTCAGGGAATAATCTGAAGTTATTTGGGGACATTCTTTTTCCTTCTTCGACATTATCTGTTAAAAAGTAGGTGTTTACCACAGCAAAAGACTGTGCAAATGTATCTATTGCTTATAGAGCCCAGTCATGCGATGAACCCAACCCCTCACACAAGAAACACAATATGACCCCCAACCTGCCCTTCCTTATCTGTTCCTCCTCATCCCACGTCCCCACTCCTCTCTCCAGAGGGTCTTTTCCTCTAAATGGGGAGATGGGATTTTCAAGCATGGCTTTATTAGGAATGTATACATGTCTGACAGCATGCTATTTAGTTCTGTTTGTTCCCGAGTCTATGAAAGTGGTGTCTCTCTACAGGTAGCCTTCTGAGTCTAGCCTTTTCTGCTTCAGGTTCTCTTTCAAGAATTATCCAATGTGGGTGTAAGTTGCTGTGGTCCAGCAGCATTGTGTGACTATGCATCCGTTTATATAGCCTTTTCCCAGGCCATGGGCACCTGCAAGGTCATTCCTTATGTTCCTGTCGGAAATGGGGCTGCTGTGGACGTTGGTTCGCATGCCTGAGCTTCTCTTGGTCTCGCGCAGGAGTGTGATTGCTCTGTTTCCTTCCCACCCACTTTCTTGACTCTGCCTTTGGGCTTATGCTTACCAGATGTCCTAGTGAGCAGGCTGCAGTCTCCCCTCCTTAAGGTTATTTGGACAAGACTTTCACCTTCTCAGGCTGGGTTGAGAGGGCTGTGTCAGGGCTCCGTTCACGACAAGCAGCCATGTTTATGTGGCTTTCAGGCTTTCCTCAGCTGTCCAGTCTCCAATGGGTGCAAGTGGGTGGTGTAGCCCAGGCCCTCTGCCTTGTGTCCATTAGCAATACATCCAAGATAGGAAATTCACTGGAAAAAGAGAGGAGCAGGCAGATGGCATGGATGGGTACCACTGGACATCCAGTTGAGCAATCTGGGAGAATTCTGATGATGATCATAATTGCTGAACTATCATTCTTATACAGTGTAGAGAACTCCCAGCATCATTGAGGACATGAATGTCATCAAAATCATCATAATTATAATAAGAAATAGCAGCAAACTTGGATGTACAGGCCCTCACTATAGGCCATGACTGTTCTACATGTTTTTTAGCATATGGATTCTTTAATCTGACAATAGCTCCATGAGCCAGGTCCTCTCAGTATCTCTCTGTTCTCCGGAGGAAGTGGGTCCCAAGGGCTGATAAGCAGTCCATGGCCCTGTGGAGGGACCAGGGTTCATCGGGCCCTGACTCAGGATCTGTGCTCCTGTTTTTGCCCCATTATCACCTCTTGTGTGTTACTCACCAATCGCATGTGCTTGTTAGTGGTCCTGGGGACTGACAGGCTGCAAAGAGGCTGAAACAGGTCCCTGTCTAAGAAATTTAGAGTTTGTTATCTGAAGTCTTAACTAACAACTGGTGACAAATGAGGCCTGCAGAAGACAGAATTTGTGTGCTCACGGGGCTGATGGTCTCCTCCTGAGTTGGCTGGTCAGCTCTGGCCTTGCAGAAGGAGTGGTGGTGTTTGGGTGGGTGTGCCCCAAATCCTCCACCCTGAGTGTGTCTCATGGAGGAAGAGCCCTCTCTGCTCCTCGGACCCCCAGTCCTGGGTGGTGGTGGTGGTGGTGGTGGGGCTTTGATGACAGGAGATCTATTTTCTTTGACTCCTTGAGTTTGGCTCAGGGACACAGCTCAATTTTAGGACTCACAGTGAATGCACGGGTTTGAAGCCACCCGGAGGTTTTCTGACCCATGCAAGTGGCTCTTCCTTCCACTTCAGGATGGGGATGGAGGTGGTGTCCCTGCCGCTGCCCGAGACACGTTTCCAGAGTATTTTTCTTGCAAGAGAGCTAAATAATACCCCAGGAACAAGTGGAAACAAAGGAATAAAAGATGTGCGTGACCGTGCACGCATGTGAGCGCGCACACACACACACACACGCACACGAAAACAGAAGAAATGGTTGCTAAAAAGTTGTCATCGCTGCTCAAGGATAATGTTAAAATGTTAGATTGGCACAGACTCTACTGCATCATACTTGCTGCACGTGGGCCCCATTAATGCTGAACCCGGCCCTTGACGTGGAAGAAATTTCAAGTAACTTAGTGGGGTCATTTGCCCACTACACGACGTACATCTTATATTTATTTGCGGCGGTTTTTACTACCTTGTTTTGCAATCCATCTTGCATAAAAGTTTCCCTACAATTCCACGATAAATAAATACATAAAAATAAATTTAAAAAATAAAATAAGAAAAGAAGTTGACATTTCCATGTTCCCGGGTGAACACAGTGGTGAAGGGTGGTTTATTCACGAGATGTCCCTAAATCACAATTTCGAAAGTCACACCAACCAAGGCCACTCTCTTTTTCGTTAGCCCCCTGTGTATAGGGATCCACAAACAGAATGTTCTCCCATTTTGATTCCTTATAAAGGTATCACACAGAAACTGTTCTTGTCATGAGGTATCTCAAATAGGCAGCTAGTGTCTTTAGATATTTATGCAAGAGACACCGTAATTTTTACTCTACTCCAAACACTCCTAACACTTTCTGGTTATAAAAGCAGAGTTTTTCTATCATGTCTAGTGGGTTCAGCTAGAGAAATTTAATTTTAATTTTTTCCCAATGCCTTAAACTTCCAGGTGTTTGACTATGCATTTCAAAACACCCATTAGCATAGCAGAGGGGACCCTGTTTTATTAACAGAGGCCAAGGCTAAGACCGTGGCCGGCTGCCTGGCCAGGCTGTGCCCACATGAGTATTCTGTGCTGTCTCCCTGCGAGTTCACACGAAATTACTTTTCTCTGCCCACTAAGCTTTTAGCAACTGAGTGTCTATGGCCTCCTGATTTTTAATGCAGCTAGTTCAAACCATCATAATCTTTGCAAGTCATTTGCAATATATTTATAGGAAACCATCACTCCATAGCTGAATTTCCTGCTTAGGGTACAATGGCAAAAGTCATTAAACATTAGCAGTAATAGTATTTTCACTGTAATAAAGTGTTAATTACTTCCACATGTTAATAGAGTGGGGGAGGGAGTTTTCTCTATTGTTACTCTGCCTAAAATAATTTCCATGTGATAATTTTCCAGGATATCAAAAACTGAATAATTATGCACTAATTAAGAAAGTAGGGCCTGCTCTAGGAGTTAAGACTGCATTAATTTTAATGTTTTTACAGTCCTTTAATTGGGGAAAGGACTGTAAATTGGGAGCTGACGCGCTGTTCCTCCGTGAGCAGGCCTGCCTTTGCGATCCGCCTCCTATATACAGCAACCCAAGGTCAACCCAAGTTTGCAAAATCCCTCTGTTCTTCATAGGAAATGTATTGGTGGTGAAGCGTGCATCGATCACTCTGACAAGCATTTAACTCTCCAAGAGCACATGCGCTCACTTCTTAAATTATTAATTGCATTAATACATTTTCATATTGTGGACGGTTTGCTACAAACTGTTCTCTGGTAGGGAGGTGCTGTCCCCCACAATGTAGACTGCTCACCTTCTGTTGCTACAGGGGACTCACTGGTGGGTTGGCAGAGCCCATGAAGGTGCGTGTCTGTCAGCCCTGGGTTGGTCAAAGGAAGTAACCTTGGTGGTAGTGGTATTATTTTTGTTTTGTTTTGTTTGTTCTGTTTTGTTTTTTGTTTGTTTATTTGCTAAGTGTCTTTGTTATCTTGTCTGTTTCTTTTCCTTGGCTGGCTTGCTTCATGCAGGCCAGCTTTCAAGTGAAGAAGCATGTGTCCTCCCCATGGACCTCCATGGGGACATTCACTCAATGTTGCAACAGAAGCAGCTTCTGCCTCAATGACATTGAGTCAAGAGCATGGCAAAGAGGACCCGACATTCTAAAGGGGACGCTCTCAATGAAAGCAGGATTCAGGCTATCAGATGAGCCTTCTATGGACCCTAGTATGTCCTCTGCTGCAGTCATTTACTTACCAAGCTGTGGTAAGCTTTGTTGTGCGAGCCATGGTATAGCTATGGTAGCTATGTTGTGTGAGCCACAGCTGTGGGGAACAAATCCAAACCTCTCTTTACATCATGGGTGGATCGGGCAGAGGTACCAGGGCATCACTGCAGAAATAAGCTGTGGAAGGCTGACTGCCCAGGGCACATGCAGCTTTGATTGTGAGACCAGAGTGACCTACCAGATTATAGCTGGAGATAGGGCCAGTGTGGGAAGTGCTGAGGGAGTGAGCAGTGGGAAAGGTAGTGTCCTGAGAGGGACACATGGAGAAGCACATTGGAGAAGGGGCTGGATTCACCAACCATGAGCCCTAGACAAGTCAAGCCACAATTCTTCTAAGGCATATCTCTTGCCTTCCCACGGGACTGTGATTTGCGTGTTTGAAAGCACCTTTCTCAGGCTGCTGTTTGACAAATTAAGTACAAGAAGGTAACAATGGCAGATGTAGGTGGATTCTCCTCTCTTACCACTAACTTGGAAAATAAACCAGTTGAAATGCGCTTCTTCTGGTTTTCCTCTGTGGATTTGATGATGAAGACATCACTGAAATGTGGCGTTGTCCCTGAAAGCCTAGAATGCAGAGGGTCTCTTCAACGATCAAGATGACTGTACTGCAAGAGGCCTTTGACCTGGAACCTTGCTGTGTTTGGGGTGTGTGGGAGTTTGCAATGGTGTCATGGGTGCTGTGGACAAGCTCAGAGCCAGGAAAGTCCTTTCTCTGGCCAGGATGAAGCCAGTCCTTCCCTAGCAATGTACCATGGTGGTGATTCATTCGTGGGTACTGACATTCTCCAGAATATTCTTCTCCATTGTGCATGGATTTTGGCCCTAGGATCATATGATTGACCCAAGCACACTTTCTCCTCCTCCTCCTTCTCCTCCTCTTCCTCCTCCTCCTCCTCCTCCTCCTTCCCCTCCTTCCCCTCCTTCCCCTCCTTCCCCTCCTCCTTCGACTTTGGCTATCGCTTCTTCAGCTTCTTCAGCTTCAGTTTCTTCAGCCACTTCTCCTTTTCCTATTTCTTCTTCTTCTCCTCCTCCTTCTTTTTCTTCCTCTTCTTTTTCTGAGGGCAGACTATATATTTCTTACTTTTAAGGGATATAGTATAACTCCTGGATGCATTCCAAATGGCACTGGCACTTTCAGAAAATCTGGATCCCATAGCAGGAGCCTACTTGGTCTGTGGATGATCCTGTGATCAAGTTATTTCAATGGGGTGTTTGCTTAGGACACCTGTTCACAGGGTGGCAATCAGTTCCTTCTCATGAGATGGCAAATAGGCTCCTTGTTTCAAGGAGCCACATCACAAATTTACATCAAAACTTCCAGCAATATCACCTTGGCCTGCATACATGGCATCTTTAGCAGCCCTGACATAGGACTTTGGGACCAAACAGTCCAGAGCAGGCCAGACATTCATTCATTCGTTTATTCATTCAACAAATAGTACAGAGTGCTTGTTTTGCACTAGGCGCTGGCCTTGGTTCTGGGACTGGAGTAGTGAACACAGTAAAGAGTGAGGCAGCAGGAGCAAAGAGACTGAGCCACACAGGTATCTGATAAAAAATTATAGCAGCAAGACCAGAGGTCCCAAGGAGGAAGCCCACTGGGATAAGCAAGGAGAGGCAGGTAGATAATGACGTCAGGAGGTAACGACAGAGCCTGATTGCGTAAAGCCTGCGGACGTGGGCCAGCACTTTGGGCTTACTCACAGTGAGGTGAGAGCAAGCGGGGTCAGAGCAGTGACATGTCCTGATGAAGTTTAGACCAGATTGTGGAGGGTTAGGGTGGCGGTGGTCAGACCACCTCACTAACCAAGGTGAGATTATGGTGGTTTGCACTGAGGTGGTCAGTACGGAGTGCCAAAAGAGATCAAATTATGAGTCTATTTTGGAAATCAAGCCAACTGGGTTTGGTTTCGTGGATTGGGTATGGAGCATGAGGGGAAGACGGGGGAAAGGACTACCTGTGGATGGTGGCTGCAAGGGTAGAATTGCCACTTATGGATGAAGAAAGTGCTGGAGGGTCTGGTTGGGGAGGGAACGTGAAGATTAGCTGTGGGTATGTTAAGTTTAAAATGCTAATGGACAAATAAAAGGGGATGTCTGATAAGCTGTTGGTTACTGAATCTGCAGCTCACGGCACAGGGCTGGGAAGGACGTGGGCAAGTCTGCTGACCCGATTGTCCACAAAGGAGGGAGCCTCCCTCTCCCATTGCTCACCATTTTTGAGAACCTTTCAAACGTTGTGGTTGGTCATCTGAGCGTCTGGTCTTGGAATATCTGGAAATGAATATCTGAGTGTGAAATAAAACACTTCCTTTAAAATTTGAATTTAGGTTTAGATTAAGGGAAACATAGAGGATTTGCTCAACCAGATGACTATACCTATATCTGCCAAATGACTAGAGTTTAGAGCTCTTCCTGTACATATACAGTTAATATTTATACACTTTACACGTCTGGTTCATGATAGCCTCTCCAGCTCCTGCAATTGCTTCCCTTGCTGATTGCCTATGATACGTGTTACCTGGAGTGCTCGTTTTGGTGCTTATAAACTGCCTTCTGGATAATAAGTTCTTGGAAGGTAGGGATCGAGTGACGTGAACTGCTATTGTTTTATTTTCAGTGTTTGGCGCCTTGCCAGGCAAATAGTGTGTAACACATGGTTGGTTGGTTGGGTAGGTGAATGAGTACGTGAATATGTAATAAAAAGATAGATGGAGACTCCGTCCTTCCTTACAGAAGATAGGTGTGTGCCTTTTATTATGTTTAACAAGGAAACCCACTCATAACCCAGGGCTTGTTTTGTTTCTTTGTTTTAGAGTCAATGGAAAGAAAATAGAAAGTGAATGTATTCAAGAAAGGGTATGGTTGCGGGGTTGACAGTCTGGAAGTGACAGCTAACTTGAAAGATTTATTATGGGTTTAAACACCTGCATTTAGAGTATGAGAGAAGGGAAAGGAGGAGGACAAGGAGGGAAGGCATGAACATAGCAGGGTCATATAATAAAGAGCTGATAATGAAGAAGGACCAGATCACATACCCCAGCCTTAGCTATGCTCACTAGCAAGAGTGTTGGTTTTGCAAGTGGACCTCTGATTCCCAGAACTGGTTCAGGAATGTGCCTTGGTTCGTGACACATTTTGTGCATGTGTGTGTTAGCAACAAGGAACACCCTCGGACCCACCACTGACCGGAAACCTGGAACTCTGGCCCAGTGGCCGTGGCTTAGCCCCCGTGTGCCCCTCCCATGCTTGGCGTGGCTGGCCTGGTTCCCCCCGAGGTCCAGGCAGATTTAATGATACTGTCCCTTTGACTCCCCAAGAGCCCGGTTTGGATGATGATGCACTGAAGAGCATCCCCCTTCCTGCTTCCTCTCTCCTGATGCGCCAATATCTTGAATTCTGTGTTTATCCTCCCCCTCCTTTTTAAACAATAATTTATTTCGAAAACAGGTTTTCTACTGCATCTTGAGTTGTTAAATTTGCATTACTCCAAGGCAGCAGGGAAAGAACATTCAAAGCAGGGAAGCGTAAGGAAATGGTTCTGTGCTCCAGTAACAAGTGGGTGTGTTGCCAAAGTGAAAATCTGCAGGCCATAGCCCACTCGATGTGCCCTTTCATAGAGCACATTTTCATATCGTGAACTGAAGTGATAACTGATAATAGCTCCAAAAGAAGAGCTATGAAAACGGAGCCAGAGACAGATGATCTGTGCGCTGGAAGTTCCTCCCGGAGCTGTGCACCATTCCCTCTTCATACCACCCCCTGGTGACTTGAATTGCTCAGCTCTGGAAGTCGGCACTACCAGGAGGAAAGATGAATTGGGCTTTGGGTGGGGGCCGAGGTTATGGGGAGCTGGTGGCATGGGAGTGAATATTAAGTCACCCAGGGGAAGACGACAGGTAGAAACAGGGTCCTGCCGATCACCGAGGGAATCCAAAAAGAGAGAAGGTGGAGCAAGAGTGGCTTCTGAGTGGGAAGGATTAACTAACCTTGGCAGAAAAGAAAGAACCCCTATGCATGCTTGGGCTGCCCAGGTGCCTCCCCTGTTGGTGAGTGAGGGCGTGACAGCTGGAAGGGGCTTCGGCTCTGGTCAAACTCCACTTTGGCCACTGTGCATTTTGTCTGTGTGTTGTCAGCATCAGGCAGACTGAGGGACTGATGTTAGCTACGGGGGATTCTTTCTGAAATTTGAAAGGCTTCGCATAAGTTTCTGTAAGCAGCATTTTCTGGAATTCTCTGATGTCCTTAGTAAGCATCCTTTGCTGTATATCGTGCTGGTGTGCAGAGAAGTGTCAATGCCAACACACTGCTGCAATGTCCCAATGCCCAGCTGAATTGGATAAGGGCTGCTAAAGGCTAAGCTCTGGGGTGCAAGAGCTGAGAAGGTCAAAGATGCGTCCAGGCTGGTGGCGGAGGTGGATTACTAGACAGACAAGGAAACATGCCTGCTGGTGGCACAGCCTTGGTGTCACCGGGATGCCATGGGTACCCTCATTCTGTCTGGGGAGGGAGAGAAAAGGAGTCCCAGGAGGAGCTGTGTTGGCAGATGGGGATTCCATTGTTGTTGGGAGAGGACGGATTGGTTCATGGTGCCAGGGAATGACCTCTGCGCCACTACAGATTTTGTGGGGGTGATGTTAACGTCTCAATTTCATTATCCTTTAAATGAAACATGTGTGCTCCGCCATGTTCAAGGTTGCTCTTAGGTCTAGCATTCTCTGTGTCTTTAACGCCACGAACTCACTGCCTCCCAACCTCATGACCTCCAGATTTCCTGACAACTGAAGGAGTGTATGCACTGTGCGTGCACACATTTGTGGAGCGTTGGCCCTTGAGTTTGCCTACACTGCATCCAAACCTGAAAACAGATGGGATCCTGGTTTGCTGGAAAACACGGGCCGCACCTTCCTTGGGAGGAAGCACTGACCTGCTGGGGATCCAGTGGAGGCTGCAGGCAGCGTCTCTGCTTCCAGAAATGGTCAGTGACTTTGATTCACTGCACAAAGCAGTCACCCTGGCTGAGAGCCAGTCAGGGTCCTCAGGCTGCCGCAAACTTGAAGATGCCAGCAGGGCACGGCACCGAGGACGCCTTGGACCCGTGCCCACCCTGGTTAGTGAGAACCAGCCGGGAGCACCTGAGGCCCCCACTGGCAGGGCTCGTGAATGCCTTTTTAAGACAAGGCAAGCTGCCAACCACAATGAAATATGCAATTGTCCATCTGTTGCCCAAATTAAAAAAAAATTTTTGCCTTCCATTGCCAAAAATTTCTCTAACTACTGTCCAGTGGTCTAATCTTGCATTTCAAGGGGGAGGGGGATTATATAGGTTATCATTTTGAGGGAGCAGTTGGATTAGGGGGCAAGGACTTTCAATGGTGTGAAGGAGCCAGAGGTAGAATTCTAGATGGATGACACGAAAGATACCATCATCTCTTAAAAACCATCTGAGAACTTTATAAATCACCAATTGTTTCTTGTAAAAAATAAACTGGAATCCTGAGGTCACCTTCCTCCTTCATTCCAGACAAGTTCCTGTTGTCTCTGTAGACTTCTGGAGAAGCTGGTGCCAGATTTTGCCTCAGTAACTCTTTTTTGTTGGTAAGGACACACACACACACACACAAACACATGTACTTTTCCTTATTTATAAGAATTTTCTCTTCCCCACACCTAAAACAAGATTCACACATCATATTCTTAAAATGTCAAGAGACTCAAATCTTACTTTTTGTCTTGTTTATACCCCAATTTTATCTGTTAATTTGAGTCAATTTTCCTTTTTTAAAAATAGCTGAGTATTTATGAATCTTGAGTAATCTTGAACATTGCAGAAGGAAGTCAAATATGTCAAGCAGAAGATCAAATCTCTGGTCACTAATGATACCTGGACAGACATGGGTGGTTAAGAGCAAAGGGGACAAGAGCAAGCTTCTGGGAGGCGTTCTAGGCTTCCTGACATGTCTGGCACATCATGGAGGGAGGGGGCCAGGGTGGTTTGCAGCGCGAATTTCCAAGAAGAGTCTTCAAAGACAGGATGAACTCAAGATCCAGAAGTAGGGGCTGTGGCAGGAATTTGCTTCCCTCCTAAACCTGTCCCCCATTGTATTAACAGCAGGTGCAAGCTGGAGGGTGATGTCATAGGCTCTAGGAATGTGCTTTGAAGGGGCTCCTAGTAGGGGGAGAAGTCACGAAGGAAAGCTGGGTAGGGGGGACATGGTTCCAGGAACACAAAGGGAAAGCTGAGTCTCCAAAACTGACAGCAGCTTATACCCCTGCTTCCCCCCAGCTGGCTCAGAGTCTCAGTCCATAAGTATGATTCTCCTTGTTCTTATTCTTCTCTTTCCTCTATATCCAAGTTCAAATTTCTCTCTTATTAACATTTTCTCTTTCATTGGACCATGCTCCATGAAGAAGGGTGGCACCTTTTTCATTTTCTCTTCTTTCACAAGTGAGCTTTTTAGAAATTTCTGTTTTTTTATTTACTGTCTGTACTGCTTCATTCCACTTTCAGCCCCAAATCCATTACAATTTACCAAATTTAATTTATACAAATGAAAATTGCCAAGTTAAGGGGCACTCAAGGTGTTTTCTCCAACTTCTGCCAAGAATTTAACATGGTTTAACATTTATTTGATTTTTTTCCAAAATGAAACAGATACAATATTCTTCAACATAAAGGTAATACATGCTTATTTCAAAAAAAACAAAAAAGGAAAATTCTGAAACAATGAAAAAGAGACAACATAATCCCAACTACATGAAATAGCAATAGTTATGTCTTGTATGTATTGCTTTCTTTCAGAAGTTTCTTTCTTCGTGTGGACATATGCAAGTTATATGTAAATTATATGTACATTATGTCTGCATATAAATGTGTGTATGTATATAAGTATATGTCAATGTGTGTCTCTTTACATACATATGTTTATTTTATACTCTATTATGTTGTAATATATATTATATTGTTATATATTATATAATGATATAACATATTTATGTATTATACTAATACATAGAAACTTAATGATGTATATTATATTTCATTTATATATACACATATGTGTATATATATATATACACACAGAGAGAATATGATACATATTTTTATGTTTTATAAGTTACATTTGCCATTTGATAGACAAAAAGAAATTGGGAAGTGTTTGCTTTTTTCTATTCTTTATGGGAGTTTGTGTGAAATTGATATTTCTTTCCTAAATGTTTGGGAGAATTAAACAGTAAAGTTGTCTGGGTCTCTTGCAATAATTTCATGGGAAGGTTTTTAATGAAGAATTCAATTTTGGTTATTGATATAGGACTATTATGATTTTCTGTTTCTTCTTATGTCAGTTTGGTAGGCTGTATTTTAAAAGGAATTTGTCCAATCTATCTGTATTTTCAAATTACTACCATAAAGGTGTCCACAATGCCTTCTTATGTTAATAATGTCTGTAGAATCCGTGGTGATGTCCCCTCCTGCATTCCTCCTGAATTCCTCCTGTCAGTATAGAGCCTGACACAGGGCTCAAACTCACAAACTGTGGGATCATGACTTGAAGTCTGAGATCATGATCATGAGCCAAAATCAAGAGTTGGACACAACCAGCTGAGCCACCAGGTGCCCCTGCATTTTCATTCTTTAGCTCTTTTTTTGATTAGCATTTAAAGGGCTTATAATTTTTGTTTTTTTTTTTCAAAATTTCAAATAAGTTTTATTTATTGCATGTTTGTGCTACATTTCATTGACTACTGCTCTCAGCTTGTTATCTTCTTTCTTCCACTTTTCTTGAACTAAATTCACTGTTGTTGTTGTTTTTACTTGAGATTGATGCTTAGTATTTAATTTTAGCCTTTCTTCCTTTTTTTTCTGATATGTAATTAAGATAATAAATTTTCCTCTAAACACTACTTTAGCTACACCTCATGTTTTAATATGCTTTATTATTTATTTTTGTTATCTTCAGCTCAAAATAATTTTTAATTTATATTGTTATTAGATATTCATTAGTATACATCTTTATTTCTAAGCATTTGGAATTTTTTAAAGTTTTTTAATCATTATTTTCTAATTTGCATGCACTATGATCAGAGAACATACTCTGAATGATTTGAATTCTTTGAAATCTATTGAGATTTGCTCAACGACCTGACATATGGTCTATTTTGATAAATGCTTCATGTGCACTTGAAAAGAAAGTTTATTCTGACACGATTAGGTATAGTGTTCTGTATATGTCGATCAGAACAAGTTTGTTAATCAAGTTGTTCAATTCTTTTACATCCTTACTGTTTTTTTGCTCCTGTTATCCATTAAGAGGCATGCTAAAATCTCTTACTGTGATTAGAAATTGGTCTATTTCTCCTTTTAGTTCTATTGATTTTTGTCTCATGGATTTTGAAGCTAACTTACTAGGTGCATGCACATTTATGGTTAGTTCTTTCTGATAAACTGATCCTTTAAAATTGTGATGCATCCCTTTTTAAGCCTGGCAATGCTGGAGAGAAAAATAAAAGGATTTCCATGTTTCAAATCTACTTTTTATTATCTCAATATATGCACATGAGCTTTCTTTTGGTTAGAGTTTGTATAACATGATTTTCCACCCTTTTACTTTATGCTTCCTGTGTTCTAATATTTAGGATGTATCTCTTGAACTGGCACAATATTGGGTCCTTTTTGTTTTTATCCAGTCTGATACCTTTTTCTTTTAATTAGAAGTCTTTATCCACTTATGTTTCATATAAATTGCTCATATGTTAGATGGTATAAATGTTATAAATCTACCATCTTGAAAATTTTGTATTTAAAACAGTTCCACCTTTATTAGTATACTTAGGAGAACACCCTGCTCTATGTATACTTCATCGTACCCTTCAAGAAGGGAGTACCAAACAACTCCCTTCTTGAAATCCTTTTTTTTCTTTGCCTTTCTAACTACTCAAGTATCTGAATGTGCCATATGCTTTCAAACCACTCTTCCTAAAATTCTACTCATGTTCTACCAACTTTTCAGTCTTCCTTGTGAATTTTTATTCATATAGCTGACCATGAATATTGGTTATTTCTCAAGATCCTTCCTTGGACCTCTTTTCTTATTTCTCTCTAACTTATCCCTGGGTAATCTTATATATTCCCATAAATCTGGTCTCCCATTACTGTCTTTTATATTGATATAAGCTCTAGGCACATATTTCCAACTGTCTTGTAGATTTCTTTATCAATATATCCCTGAGGTGATCAAAAGCCTTTATGACCAAAAGTTAATTTATAGATTCTCCTTCTGCCCTTCCAAACCTGGCCCCCTCCTTTAAGACCTCTGTTGGTAAATGACTTCACTTTCAACCCAGTGCGCTGAGCCAGAAGCCTCATCCAATGCTTTGTCTCTTCCCCATTCCAGATAGTTTCTTGGCCAAACCCCTAACTGGCCTCCTCACTGGTCTAATTGCTTCCATGTCACCCCTTCTAGTCATGTTCTCCTATGGCTGATGTTCACTTTCTGCTGAATCAGTGTTTTTCTTTCCCCATGGGTGAAGTGGAAACTCTTTCACGTGGCTTATAGGGCCCTTCCTGGTGCAGCCCCAGTGTCTGCTCACTACTCCCTGTGTGGTCCTCATGCTATATCCCGTTGGTATTGAGCTGTGTGCTCTCCCAGCCTCCTTCTGCATTACACCCACCCCTGCCTGGAATTCTCATCTTCTCGTCCATGAGTTCCTGTTTGTTTTGTTTCTCTCCCAAGTCTCCACTCAAGCTTTGCCTCTTCCACAAAGTTTCTTTTGATCTCAGCAGAACCATATGGATATCCTTTTTTCATAAGCTCCCTACTCACCTTATACACTCCTCTGCTATGGCACAGGAAAATTGCTATTTTTTTAAATTACTGTCTGTATTTCCCACAAGGTCCAAGTTGTAAGCTCTGCTTTCTTGGTGTTTTCATGTCTTCAAAATATAGACATGTGTTGGGTACTTGATACTCCTTTGAATATCAAAAGAATGAAAAATAGGTTAAAAAGTGTTATGACTAGGGTTGTGGCAGTCTTTTTACTGACAACAGATTCAGAAATGGTTTTGGTAATACATTGAAGTCAGGTATTTCTGTATTTTCATTTTGCTTTCTTAATTTCAACAAATATTTTATTGCACACTCATTATATACTACGGTTTTTCTGATTCACTGATAATGTATCCTGGTTTTTTTTTTAGTTTTTTTTCCATGTTATGGCTAATAGTCTGTATTTCATAGATGAGAAATATAAAACAAACAATTGGTAAACTATTTAACCAAAGTCCTCAACCAGGAAGTAGTATATTTTAAAAGAGATCACAAGCTATTTAAGCTTACTCTTACAACTTTTTCCTTTAAATGATTCTGGTTAGAAGTCCCAATTACTTACACCGAATAGTTAAAATCATAGTGAATAATAGTCCACTGGTGCATATTTATTTCAGCTTGACTTACTGTTGATAACAGAGTCTCATTTTAGCAGTGATCGTGGTAGCTATTTAATGGGTGTCTGCCACTATCCTAGATATTCACCTGTACATCTATATCTGTTATCTCATTTAATGCTTCCAGCCCTTGAATAACAGATATATTTATCCCGATTTTGCCAATGAAAATACTAAGACTCCACGAGTTTAGGTAAGTGGCTTAAGGGTGGCCTAGACTGGGCATAGAGCAAGAGGTCACCTCTGGATCAGCTGTGCCCCTAAAGCCATGAGCTTTCCTTGGGTGACATTCTCCTATGCAGCCATTCGATTCTGAGGGTAGAGAGTCTTGCCAATCTTCTGTACAGCATTGACCACCATACTTCCTTATGTTGAGTAAGTGTTCCTGCAAGTCCAAGGCGACGTGCAATGGCAATGCCTGTGTGTGTTTGGTTTTGATGGTATTCGACCAGGAAGGGTGAGGAGAGGTCCCACTGCTTCTTCTGACAATCTCTCCAGGCTGTGGACATCTGTGTTTATTCTGTTGCATCTCTGGCTGGTTTGGAATCTGTCAGTAATAAGGTGTTATGGTTTTGACTCCACGTTTCACCTGGATGAATGATGTTACTCTTCAATGGTTAAAGTAATTTCTCTCCAACAGAGAAGATTCTTTTTCTCCTTTTTTAGAAAAATGGAGAGTGGCTCTTTCCTCCTGAAGCAGCTCAGCGGCATAGTGAATCAGGCTGCACTCTGACCCTCCTCAGTGGGAAACATACACCAGAGATGGCCGAAATAGAACCTCAAAATTCTCAGCCACCTCGTTGTGGACAGTACAGGTTCACTGATGTTGAACAGCCAACAGAAATCTCTAGGGTCTGGTGTGTCTCATCTCTCATCAGATCTTGAGGTGGCTGAAGAGTAGGAATCACATGACAGGATGTTCAATTTTTCTGGTGGAAGGGATGTCACAGTGTTCCATGATGATAGAATTACTCACCTGCATCAGGGGACATCCGGGTCATCTTTATGTAAAATGTGACGAGATGCTGCTCACTGGGGAAGACTACCCACCTTATACTGAGGAGAAATTGTCACACAAGGACACTGTCCCACTTTTCCAATACATTCAAAGCCATTGGCCGTCTTAACTAAGTCTACGTATAATGGGAAATTACTCCTGTTCCCTTTTTGGAAGAGTATCTTTTCCAAGGTGGATTACTACTTGTCCGGTTGCACCCTGAGCACTAATCCTTTAATGTAAAGAATGATTAGGATGAGCAGTGAGGATAAAATGGGATTAAGAAATAAGGCTCATGACTTAATTATTAACAGTAAAACTATGAACAGAATCAATAAGGCTGCACATATAACAATGAAGGTAAAAACATCGATGCCTCTGCCAAGACACAGCTTCACCTTGAATAGGAACTGCTACCTGTCTCCAGAAGATAAAAAGCACCTTCCTTGTAAACATGTCATAAATGTTCACTGAAATTTAACCATATGGTTCAGGCTCAGAAATGCCAGTTTTTTAGTTTATGGGGGAAAGAAAAGAATGTTTGTGTTTAGCAGTGAGAAAATGGAGGGCATTGTTTCAGGATTAAGACTCCAGAATTACACATGCTACTTTTCAATAACTATTTTAATAAGTATTTCATTGCAAGGAGCTTTACATCCTAGAAATGTCTATATGAAGAAATGTCTTGGAGGAAGTCAGGATTCCAGAGGCATAGTGGAAAGACTAACTCATCCGAGAAACCAAAACTAAATACTGGCCACTGAACTCACTGCCTCACTTCCTGTGAACTCACTGTCTCACTATACTCACTGCACTCACTGAACTCACTGCCCTCACTGCACTCACCCCCCATGAACTCAGTGTCCTCACTGTGCTCATTGCCCTCGCTGCCTGTGAACTCACTGCACTCACCACACTCCTTGTCTCACTGCCCACTCTACTCATAACCTCACTGCACTCACTGAACTCAGCTCACTCACTGCCTTACTGCACTCACAGCCTGTGAATGTGGCAGTGTCCCATGAGCCCGCGAGCTCTAGGTCACACTCTAAAAGTTGAAGGACGCCTATAGCAGACAGCTGCTCCCAGCATCACGAGTCATACCAGCAAAGGGCTAACACCGAGCAGTCATTCACTCACAAATGTCAGTCAGTCACTGTTGTCATCTTGAACGAGAACCGTAATCACCTGAGATGTTTTTTAACATCAATCGTGGCAAAAGACATGGTCTGGAAGGCCATAGCTGAGAGCTGGGCACGTGGTGTTCTCATCAGGCCTCTTTCCCCTCGTGTCCGGGTAATCATAGGCTGAACTCCCTACATCTCCTTTCCTCGTTGGTAAATTGGAGGGGTTTGGACTACATAATCACTTTTATTGCTTTAATATAATACAGTTCAATGATTTTAAAAAAATTCACACTTCACATAATAATAGCACTTGGAATGTTTAGTGGGAATGAATAAAAAGGCTTTTAAAAATAGGTACTGCTAGGGTAGTTTGAGATAATTGAGGCTATTATAGGTAGAAATGAGTCACACAGAAGAAGCGTGTTTGCATAGTTTTCACTTAACAAATGAGAAATATTCTTTTCTAGAATTTTTGCTGGGTGTTCAGTAACGGGATTTTAGCTATTGTCAATCTTAGTTGATGACAGACTTTGTCTTCCTGCTGAGAAGCTTCTAAAGCGTGTTCTCCATCAATGACCAAAGGAAGGGATGTCCTGCTTTGTAATTCCTCATGGGAATTGGGCATGAAATCTCCTCCAGTGGATGGGGGGTGCAGAAAGGAGAACAAAATGCCCAGAAGAAGTCCTCTCAGGACCGAATGTGGTGAAGATGTGCCCTGGAGATTCACAAGAGAAGTTCCAGGGATGAACTAACGCGAACGGGTAGACTAATACACCCTGATGATACAAAGAGAAATTAAGACCATGAGAAATGATCGGATTGATGACATTTTGTAGATGCGATAATGCAGGGTGTTGGCCAAAGCAGCTTTTGTGTTTGAATTGTGCCTTTCTCAACTCTCCATACGTCAGAATTCGACCTTATTTGGAAGTAGGGTCTTCACAGAGGCAATCAAGTTAATATGAGGTCATTAGGGAGGTCTCTAATCCAATATATGAAAAGGGGAAATTTGGACACAGAGACAGACGGATACAGAGGGGAGATGATGTGAGAACACACAGGGAGAAGACAGCCACATGACGGGAGCTGAGCAGCTATACACCAAGGATGATCAGCAGGAAGGTGAAAAGGGTTCTCCGTTAGAGCTGTCAGAGACAGGGTGGTGCTGGCAATGCCTTGAGTTCAGATTTCTGGCCTCCAGAATGGTGAGACAGTCAGTCGTGTTGTCCTAGGCCACTCTAGAACTTTGTGGTCCTTTGTAACGGCAGCCCCAGCAAACTGATAATGTGCACAGATTCCCTACGGCCCAGAGTAGGCGATGATTTCTCCTTCCCAGAGAGCGGTTTGTCAATGTGTATCAAGAATCTTAAAAGTGATCATTCAAAGGGAAGATTCTGATTCCTCTATAAGATGACGATGAGGGATATGTCATAGCAAAGGACAGAAACAGGGACCCGCTGTGTGGGCAGACAGGACAGTAATGGGTGACTCAGGATCACCAAGACCACTTTCAGGAGTTGGGGTTTTGTTATCACTTTACTGTGATTCCTTGGAAGAATTTCATGCAAGAAAACACTAATATCCACTCACTCTTACAGTGAGCATCCCTGCTTGCTCTTAGGACAATGGAGAGGAGGGAGTCAGGAGGCAGACAGAGAGAGCAAGTGGGGGCCACCGTAGGAGCTCAGGGGAGACTTAGTGGTGGCCAGACTGGGGTGTGGGCAGGGGACACAGGAGAACTGGGTCCCCTCAGCATGCATGTTGGTGGGGGGATGCTCAGCACATGCTGTGGAGGAAGATTCCTTGGTTTTCAGAATGAGAAGCTAGACGGATACTGTTACTCCTGGTGTGGAGACCACTGGGCTGGAAGCAAAGTGTGGGTGGTTGGATGGAGACTCAGAAGGTCCATTCCGCATATACCAAATTTAAGTTGAGATCTCCACATACAGATGTCAAGTAAAAGATGTGGACAGACTGGCAGTGAAATGTGGGAGTCCTTAGCACAATGGTGGTATTTAAAATCATGGGAGTCGGGGCGCTTGGGTGGCTCAGTCGATTAAGCGTTCAGCTCTTGATTTCCGCTCAGGTCATGATCTTGTGGTTTATGGGATCGAGCCCTGTGCCAGGCTCTGAGCTGAGCGTGGAGGCTGCTTGGGCTTCTCTGTCTCCCTTTCTCTGCTTTCATACTTGTGTTCTCTCCATCTGTCTGTCTGTCTCTCTCTCTCTCAAAAATAAATAAATTTAAAAACAAAATAAATAAAATCATGGGAGTGGACACCATCCACTGGAGAAGAGAAGAGAAAGCAGGGTGAAGGCTACCTGATGCCACTGTGCTTCCCATAAAGGCTGTTTTGAGAAGCTGATTGATCGCGATTCATGTAGCACCAGCTCTGAGACTATGAAATATTTGCATCTGGAGAGCAAAAACCTCTTCCCACTGTACTGGCTCCGTTGAGTGTGGAAATCCATGTCTGAGAAGCCAGAATGGACACAGAGGCGGTTGACTGCTTTAGAAAGACAGGGAGCCTTCCTGTACGGAGCTGCTCTAGCACTCAGGGTGTGTCGTCTGGAGGATTGGTGGCTGAAGGAGGGGAGTTGACCGGTGTTCTCAGATCCTCGTCCCTGTCATCACGCCGGAGTCAGCTTCCCGGGGCTGCCGTCATAAACTACCACAAACCGGGAGGCTTAGAACTACAGGAGGGTATCATCTCACGGTTCTGGAGGCCAGAAGTCCAGGGTCAAGGCTTCTGATTCGACAAACTGTGGAGGAAAGATTCAGAAGACATTTGCTCACTTCCACAGGAAGAATTTCTCCCTCTTCCTCCTGCACCAACCGACTAGCATTTCTTTGGCACTTACTATGTTCCAGCATCCCTGCCAATTATCATTAGACTGGAGAGCTTTGAAAACCAGTTAAGGACCTCACTAGCAGGGGTAGACTCCTTAGATTTTTTTTTTCCTGTAAGATATGATGTATTTTTTTTCTCAAGTAAAAATACGTATTGTAAGGTCCGATACATTTGGAAAATGATGAACTAAATGTCTTTAAAAATATTTTATTTTATTTTATTTTATTTTATTTTATTTTATTTTAATTTTATACAGAAAGAGAGCAAGTGGGGGAGAGGTGCAGAAGGACAGAGAGAATCTTAAGTAGTCACCACACTCAGCATGGAGCTAGATGGGGGGCTCGATCCCATGACCCCAGGATCATGACCTGAGCCGAAATCAAGAGTCAGATGCTCAACCGACTGAGCCACCCAAGTGCCCGGAGGTAAATGTCTTGAAAGAGGTTTCTGTACTACAGAATTCCCAGAACTTTTAACGTTCTAACGGGCATTGAGTCCAAGAAGGAGAGACAGTATACTTTTCCTGATGATTTGATTTTTATTCCAGCAAACATCTCCTGGAATTACCATTCTTAGGAACACAGAAGGGGAAATGTCGTTTTGCACAATTGTTAACGTCAGCCATTAGTTATAAACCTGGGATGTGTCTTTTCCTCTGTTTGAGGAGGAATCACTTTGAAATGTAGGGAAACCTCACCAAGAGCCTAGAAGACACCATGTTGAGACTTCACCCAGAGAGCCTGCGCAATTCCAGGGAATCTCAAATGTCAGGTGATTCCTTGTGCGCCCGAGGCTTGGATTCGGTGACCTAACTTCAGGTGCATAGACTGGGGTCGTGGAGAGGTTGAGGAGGTAGGGGCCAAGCACCCCTGCTTAGTGATGGAACAAGTACAGATTCTCCAGGAAATGCCGACTTCATTAACGCACCTTTCACTTCAGTGGGATTCTTTGATGGTTGTTAAGAAAGCAGTGCCCTGTTTCCTGAGGATTCACCCGAACGATCTAGATCTTTCCTTCCTCCTGTTGGGACAAACGGTACTTGGTGATCATGAACGCATGATGCAGGAGAAAGAGTTGGAAAGTTAACAGACACAGAACTAGACTAACAGAGACAGTTTTCAACTTTTCTTTCTTCTTTTTTCCTTTTCCTTCCTTTCTTTTCTTTTTTTTCCACTGCTCCAATTTCTTTTTTGTCATTGCATTAATTAGAAATTTAGGTAAATGACATAAGTGCCCCAATTTTTTATATCTGCCAGGAGAACAATTAGGCCATTAGAAGTAACAAATGGTCCGGACTCATGTTGCCTGTTGAAAATTTTCAAGCTACATTATTTCTGACAAGAAAAAAACAAATAATAGTTGTTTTGGCCAATTTTTACCATAAGCAATGTCAGCTTTAGCAGATGCAGCTGAGCCCTGGCTCTCTCTCCATTGTCATGCCTCATTAAAGTGTGCTGACTGGCGGGTCCCCAGTCCTTTAGGTAAACACTTATTTACATGAACTGCGACATTTTTCTTTGGTGACAATTTCTAATTGTTTAGGCAACCAAGGGTGATATATTAAACACTCGGAAAAAGGCTTCACCTGTGAAACAAATTACTTTAAATTAACTATCCTTTCAAAAGAAAGGCAAAATTTCAAGATGGACAAATTAGGCCCTTCTCAGGCACATATGGTAAGTGTTTCAAACACGTCCCCACTGGTACCCACTCCAGAGAACAATTCTTCATGATGGAGAGGAAGAGTTTCTGGCTCATTTGGGGGTCTTTTCCATGCCAGCATTTGCCCGCAATGTGCTCAGAAGGGATCCTGCTAGGGCTGAACGCCACGCGGTTCCCTCTGCATTTGGGGCTTCACTGACTCTGTAGCCTTTGCTTTCTGAGCTTAACTCTTTCCGAGTGTACTTTGATGCGAGGCTCTCTTGCAACAGCCTCCATCATTTGCTGTCTTTTACATGTGACTTCTGGTAACTTACATGGTCACTATCTGTTAAAACTCATCCAGTAGCCACACGCCCTCATCTTCCGAGCCGGGTAGACTGACGTCCCCAGCTCTGAGCGGGGAGAAGACAGGGTCCGGGCGAAATCAATCACCAACCATGTTCACTTTGCTTAGGGTGCTGGGAGAGGTGCATTGAGAGAAGCATATTAAGAATCAAGGTCAAAACCCTACTGTCCTGGGTTGGATACCGTCCGCCTTCCCACATGTCGTACCCTTCCCAGAACCTCAGGACGTGCCCTTATTTGGAAATCGTGTCATTTCTGATGTCATCAGTTAGGATGAGATGGTAACGGAGTAGAGCGGGCCCCATACCAAGAGGACTGGTATCAGGCACACAGAGGGGTTCTGAGGGACAAAGGCCATGCCATGACGAAGACAGACATGGGGGTGATTCATCTATGAGGCAGGGAACGCCAAGGGCTGCTGGTGAGCCCCAGAGCCTGGGGGAGGCACGGTACTGATTCTCTGCCAGCCTGGGGAGCACCCAGCCCCGCCCACACCTCAGTCTCAGATCTGGGTGTCACAAGTGTGAGAGCATAAGCTTCCATTGTTTTCTTCCCACCGTGTGGCACCTCGTGACGGCAGCTCTAGGACACAAATACACACCCTTTAAATGGGAGTTGAGGCAGCAAGTCACCACATATGAAGTGTCACTAGTTCACATCCTTCGGTGTAGCATCATTTGAATGCATTTGTAAAGGAAGTCCCACACTGAGCAAGCAATTAAAACAGGTAAGGTTTACTTAAAAAAAAAAAAAAAAAAAAAAAAGCTAAGTACATTTTCAGTGTAGTTGGCAGTTTAATGAATTTATTTGCTGCTACTCTTTATGGGAAATGCAAGCAAATGGGGTGATGAGAAAACGACGTGGCTTTAGAGCCACGTTCCCGCTTCCCGTGGACCCCGACTATCGATCCACAATCGGGCATCCACTCGCGCCCCCGCCGTGTCGTGGCTGAAACCGCGACACCTGTCCTGAAGGAGGCACTGCTGTCTTCGTGGAGCAGAGCACAAGCCCATGCAGGGTCTTCATGATCCTCGCCCTGAGCCAAGTGAGTTCCTGCCTCTGTGAGCGTGTCGGTCCCCACTTCTCACTCTGGAGCCAAGCAGCTAGGACTCTGCAGGTGGGTGAGAGCCATCACGTGTCTGTCCACTCTGTGTACCGGTGAGATCCAGGACCTGGGCGCCTTCTCATGCTCGGCTGCCAGACTCCACGTTTGAAGGCTTCGTTGAGCATCTTCTGATGAAAGGAGCAGAGAAATATCAGGAAGCCGAGAAACAGGTGATGAAGAATCAAACTTCCCACTCCCCACCTGTCTCAGGGCCCATCGCCGCCCCTGGGCACACACCACTTCTTGGCTGGTCACCTTGAGTGGGAAGGGTGGGGTCCCACCAGCTCAGCCAAGGTCTCCTGCCTCCCTCACAGTGGAGCTTGCTCTACTGACCACATGAGAGGATGCCCGTGTCTCGAAACCGTACTCCTACACAGACTCTCACAGCCGTGAAATCTGCCAGTTTGCTCTCGTGCCTTCGGAACTTCAGAGCACACCCATGGGTTTGCACCAGGTAAAAGAAAGGCGGGAGGCAGTTGTCCTAAACCCTAGACACTTCTCCAAGAATTTCTGTGCAGTTGCATAGACAGCATCGAGTGCTGTTGGAAGAGCCACTGGATGGGCTGTGAATTCCCAGAGTGCTTTTAGTGGATTTATAGCTAAAGTAATAAATACTTTTCCCTGTGGTTTGCTTGAATCAGGTTGCCTGTGAAATTGATCCCAGGCTCACCTAAAACCACTGCCAGTGGCCCTGAACTTTTTTCCTCCTTGCAGCTCCTCAGCTTTGCTTCTTTCTGGAGCCTCTGTCTCTTCCTCTAGACACTTGTATTTCCCGGAAAAAGCTGTGAGTCCTTTCCTGTGTTAGTGTTCGTTGTGTGCGTTCTTTCATCAACACAGAGGTATTGCTTTTAGAGGGCTTATGTACATCTTCCATCTAAATAGCTGTGCTGACAGCTCAGAGCCTGGAGCCTGCTTCAGATTCTGTGTCTCCCTCTCTCTCTGCCCCTCCCCTTCTCATGCTCTGTTTCTGTATCTCAAAAATAAATAAACATTAAAACAAATTAAACAAAAAAGAAAATTAGTGTTTTCATTCCTCATATAAGATCTTTGATTTCTTTTAAGCTTCTATATTTTGAGAGAAAGACAGAGAGAATGAGTGATGGAGGGTTACAGAGAGGGGGAGAGAGAACCCCAAGCAGGCTCTGTGCTATCAGCACAGAGCCCCATGTGGGGCTCAAACTCATGAATTGAGAGATTGTGACCTGAGCCAAAATCAGGAGTCTGACGCTTAACTGACTGAGCCACCCAGGTGTCCCAGATCTTTGACATTTCTAACAAAAAAAAAAAAAAAAAAAAAAAAAAAAAAAGGAGAAATGGTGAAAAGGGGTAAGGTGTGGGTCAGAATTTGGAACACATCTTGGGAGGAGTCCATTTTAAATCTAAACACACATGTGCCAGAGAACCAGGCAGGATTGACTCCATTTGTGTAACTGAGTTTTTCCACTTCCTGGAAAGGTTGCTCACTGAAGCCGAAATGTGAACTTTCTAGGGAGGAGGAGCTGCAAAGGGAGGCAGCAGGGAGGGAGGCGTGGAGGGCATCCGGGGGTCCAGAGACCCTCCAATTGGCAACCCAGCACTTTGTGGGTAAGAGGTGTTTGGAAGTCTCAGCGAGGTGGCACGACCCACCCCACCCCTGGAGCTGCTCCATCCACCAGGCAGATGCAGAGACTTTGAAGCTCCTCATGTCGGTGACAGCTGGGTCCACAGCCCATGGGCTTGACAGACTCTGAGTAACTCATTTGTTCATGTGTCATTAATGCCCACCCACCTGTGTGCCACAGCCAGGAGCCTGGAAGGGAGAAGAATCCAATCATAGTCCAGAGGTGGATTGGAGCATAGACGTGAATTCTTTGTCCTCTTTCCAAAACTAGTCACTCACATGTAGCTTTTGAGTGCTTACTAGATACCAATATGGCAGATTTACAGGTTGAATTAAAAGATTCCAACCATAACAGCCCCCAAATATATGTTGGAGTCATAACCCCAGTTTCTCTGAATATGACTTTATTCGGGAAGAGGTCATTACAGATGTAAATCATTGAAAAGAGGTCATACTGGAGTAGGGTGGGCCCCTAATGACCAGTTTTGTCAGAAGATGGCCAATGAAAACAGAAACAGGAAGAGGAGGAAGAGGAAGGAAAGGGACCAAGAGACCCAGAGTTCTTTGTTGGCCATGTGATTCCACTTGTCCCACCATCCTCTCCTCTGACTCTTCCCTCACTTCAACCCTGGGAGGGGGCGGGTGGCACGGGCCAGGGGACAGGAGGAGCTGTCAGAGTAGAGATGGGGCCCAGCACCCTCCCTCCAGACTCAGTGCTGGGTGTGAGCAGTGGCAGGTGGGAGGGGGTGGGTGGAGAGGCAGGAAAATTGTCTTTTGATCTCACATGGGCTGACCTTCTTGTTTAATTCACTGGACATAAGTTATAACAGCCCAACATATTGGATTTTAATTAGTGATGATGAAAATATATAAAGAGAATATTGTTAGACATCCATAAATAACAAAATGACAATATCAGTGGGGGGATTTAACATACTTTCTCTTAATTCCTAGTAAAATATACTATGTAGGAAATTTCAGTAATATAATTAGTATATAAAACATTAATAATCTAGCTAATATATGGAATACCCCATAAAAATATACACTATTTTTAAACATCCATAGAACATTTAAAAAAATGTGTCACTTATTCCAAAATAAAATCCCAATATATTCCACCAAAGGAATATTTTATTGTGACATAGTCTCTCTTATGGCAATGTAATGAGACTAGATAAGTTTCATGAAAGAAATAATAATTTGAAAAACTATGGCACCAAAACAGGAAAATTAAAACTTTTTTCCTGAGAATGCAAAAGGCAGGTAACTAAAAACAGGTGAAGGACAAACAAACTTTAATTATTGAAATAAATACCATGAGAATGGTACATGGGAAGCCTCCTGGGATATGGCCACAGCTGTACCAATATGCAAATTGATAGCTGCTAACGTTTTTATTATTAACAACAATAAATATGAGAACAAACCATTCTATCCAAGAACACAAAAAACAAAAAACAAAAAACAGCATAAATTTCCCCGAGAATAGAATAGTAGGAGAAAGGAATTGGTAAGGACGAAATCAGCTCTGAGGATATTACAAAAATGTTAAACAATACGATTGAGGAGTAAAATCAAGTGCTGATTCTTTGAAAAGAATTTTAAAAAGCTTATTTTGTATGACCAAAACAAAATTTAAAAAATTCACCTTCTGAGTGCGGAAGGTTGAGTGGAGGGACCATTCACATAAGACCAGAGATGATACAAAATATATCTGAATATCATTGATAATCTTGATGACACAGTGGGTGTATAGGAATATGTATGATTAAAATTGACTTGGAATATGAGGTAGAACCCCTGTTTGGGCCATGTCACTATGTGAAATGAAAATCAAAACAAGCCACTTACCCTCTACTACCCCAAAATGCAACAACCATCAATGGTTTCAATGGTGATTTCCATGGTTTTGCATCTTTCTGTCTGCAATTACTTTCTACTCTATATAAACTGTTTCTCAGCACAGGAAAGGAAATCTTTTCAATTCATTTTATAAAATAGAAGATTCTTGATATCAAGGGTATAGAAAGAAAGCCATAAATCAATTTCACTTATGAAAAAGTCCTAAATAAAACATTACCACACTGAAAGGAACAGGGTACTCAGAAACAATGATGAACTCTAACATTTGTTGAGCCTGTCCTTGTGTTGAGCCTGACTTTGTATACACAAATCTCACTTAAATCCTTGGCGACGTGTTCAAGAAGATGAGCATTAGATGGCTTGAAGAGGTCAAGTAAGATGTTCATTATCACGTAACCGAGAAGTTAGTAGAGATGAGATTCAAACCTAGATTTTTCTGAGTCAGGATTCTAAACTTTTGAGAACATCTCACTGTGACTTCAAAGGGTTCTTTGTAAGCAGGAGTGAGTCCCCACGAAGAAATCTGAGAGACTTGATCCCATTTGTAGGGGACAGGTAAAAAACACATGAGATTATCTTGTTTGATGCAGGCCAATTATTTGATAAAATTGAACATTTCTTCTTGATAGTAGCAGCAAGGACAAAAGAGGATGTGTCCTAAGCATGGAAATAATACTTTATAAGATCACAGGCTCTCTGCCTTCCTGGCCTCATTAGTGTCACATCTTTTACAGTTAAGAACAAGATGATCATGATGATTCCTATTTAAATAGGCTCTTTTTAAGTTTTAGAAAAAAGACACACAATTACCAGAAGGGAATAGGTAAGTTTAGGATGGTTACCAGTTCATGTAAGTATTTGTGAAACATAAAGAAATCAACTGAAAACACATTAGAATTACTGAGGCAATTTTAGTGGCTTTTTAGCTGATATTTAGCTATGTCAACTAAAACTTAATTTATAACTAATGTGCATACATTAGTAGATTTTTATTTAACACAAAACAACCAACAGCATAGAACACACATTCCAGGTAAAAGCATCTGTAATAACAGCAACAGAAATATAAAATAAGTCTGAACAAAATTATAAAGTGTCCTGGAAAAGCATTAAAAATTATAAAACTTTGCCAAAGGACAGGGAAAAAAAAACTTAAACAAATATAAAGAATAATGTTCCCGTATGAGAAGATTTAGTAGTTCAGATGTCAACTTTTGCTTAATTCATCCACAAATTCAATGAATATCCAATTCTGGTCCCAGCGGGTTTCAGGGTGTAACTTTAACAGAATGTTGTTAAAGTTCATCTGGAAAAATAAATGGTTGAGAAGAGCCAAGGAAATTTTGAAAAATAAGAAGAATGAGAGGAGTTGACCTACCAGATTTTAAAACACTGAGTGACTAGAACAATGTGCTTTTGGCGCAGGATAAATGGATCAATGGCACAGAAAAAAAATTCAGGGAGAGACATGATTTAGATATATTAAAGCTGAAGTTTTAGGGTGGTAAGAAAAGAAAGGGTTATTCAGTAAATAGTTTGGGGCAACTGGTTACGCATTTGGAAAAAGAACAGAGAGATCCACACTTCACAATTAGACTTAAAATGAGCACCAAAAAGAACAGTATTTTAAGTTTAAGAATGGATCTATTTTAATACCAGAAAAAAAAAATCTATGTAAAAGTTGATTTAATCTTTCTGTAAGCTAAGGAAGGCTTCTGTGAGTGTGACATCAAATGTAGAAACCAAGAAAGAAAAGTCGATGGGTTTGAATCTATAAAAATATAGTTGCAAGTTAAAAAGTTAGAATACTCACAAATTATGAAAAATGTTTGCAACTTGTTCTACAGTTCAAGTGCTAACATCTTCAGTATGGTGAGCATTTTTCAAATCGCTAAGAAAACTATTAGCCAGAAATCTTCACCTTTAGGCATTTACCTGCATAGTCACGATGTGCTTTCTTTGTCTCTGTCTCTTTCTCCATGCACACATACATACATGCACACACGTGCACAACACAACACAAATGCACATGCACACGCACAGCACACACATACATGCATGGATACACGCATGCACACATACACACACATATGCACCAACATGCATGCACTTTCATTCCTGTGCTGTTAAAATAACAAAACCCAGATAAAGACAATCAATGCATCCAGCACGGAGGGACTGGGTATCTTATGCAGTCAGGAGAAAGGATATGATTTATGATTATATGGGAAAATCTCCCATCTGTGCTATAAAATATGAAAACAAGGCAAAGCACTTGTGTGTGAATGCGTGTGTGCACGTGTGTGTGCAGTACGTATGGTAGGAATCAACACTGCTTTCAGGGACCGTATTTGAGAAAAGTAACTGGCATGTGCCATGAGGTAGAAAGGGGGACACACCGTTGAATTTTCTAATCGTGCACGGGCACTTAAAAAAAAGAAATGTCAACAGGCATTACTGGGGAGAGATTATGAGCAAGTTGAATTTCCTTCTTCATGCTTCCTTGTGGTTAAGAAACTAACAACAACCAACAAATATTAAGTTAAAAATAAAACTATAGAAAGAAAAATACACAGAAGATTTAAAAGGGTAATTAAATAAAAGGGAAGAGATATAAATGGCCAATAAGCATAAAATCTCTAAACTTGACTAGTAATGAGATACAAATAAAAATGAAATGCTCTCTTACTTACAAAATTATGTATATAGGTTTTTACTTATAAAATGTGTGATACTATCTGATGCTGGAAAAGTATAGGAAAATGGGTATAGCTAAAGGTATATGATCTGGCCTATCTGGTTAAAGATTTTCTAATATTTTAAGTTCCATTGTAAGTTTCATTTTAAGTTTTTATGGAAATAATTATGGATGTTAATAAAGACTTGGCTTCAGAGATTTTTTTATTGCAGTATCTTTGGTGACAGAAAAACAGAGTGTAATCAACTGTATATTCGTGGTAAATTCATACCATGAAATGCTAGGCAACCATTCAAAATCGTTCTGGAAAAAAAAGTTGTGGAATACTATTTAGTATAAAATATTTAGCATAAAAGGTGGGCAATAAAACAGTCTGAATGGTTTGACCCAAAGTTTAATTTAAAAAGTGTGAGTTCTTGGGGCACCTGGGTGGCTCAGTCAGTTGAGCACCGGACCCTTGATTTTTGCTCAGGTCACGATCCCAGGGTCGTGGGATTGAGCCCCGTGTCAGACTCTGCACTGGGTGTGGAGCCTGCCTAAGATTCTCTTTCTCTCCCTCTGCCCCTCTCCCCAGTTTGTGTGTGCTCTCTCCCTCGCACACTGAAATTAAGAAAAAAGTTTCCTATTAAAATAATAATAAAAAATAAAAAGGGTGAATTCTTACGGCAAAAGGTAGGAAAAAAATACGCCAAGATGTTGAAATGGATATTTCTTGATTTTGGCACTGTGAGTGACTTTTATTTTTCTTCTCTTTGCTCACCCTTAAATTCCCGCCATCTGGATTCTCCAACGAAGTAGGTCTAGAGAATGGGGCACCTCGTTCATTAACTTCCCAAAAATAACTTGAACGTCCGCTACGTGCAGGGCACTACGCGGCTCCTTCTGCCGAGGACTCACAGTCGGGAAAGGAGACACACGTGGAAAGACCAGGGAGCAGAAAGACACCTCCCGGCTTCTGCAGAAGACCAGAGAATGGCAGGTGCTTAGCTGGGAAACATATTCCAGTGTCTCCAGAGTTCTTCTCTGAATGTCCCCTGATTCCGTCAAATGCAACCCTGAGGGTCGGCATCCTGTCTGCGTGGGTTCTCTCCCTCTACGTCCAGCCTGCTCTGCAGGAAAGCATTAGCTCCCACGGGTGTCCCCTCCCCATGCTCTGGGCTCTTGGAGTAAGGTGCACACGAAGGCTGGGCCACGCTGGCAACTGTGAGTTCCACGCTTCTGGGCTCGTAATCTCTCTCCTGGGTTAGGCTGGGAAAAGATCAGGTACAAGATGAGGGCCAAACCCATGAGAGGGGAGTGATGAGACACAGCCATTCCCCACACCACCGGTAATAATTTCCTTATTTCCTGATTTTGTTGAAAGGCAGCTAAGGTCTGGAGAAGACAGGAGGCTAATAACATCCCCTTCGCACAAGCCTGGCATATGGCAGATGTTCAGTAGACACCTTTGAATGCGGAGCAAAGGAGTTTACCAACTTGGCCTTCACTTTGTCCGCTGTACCCTGTCCTCCCTGGGCCAGGCTCCTCCCGTCCCAGCCATGGTAAATGTCACACCCTCTGTAGAGAGCCAGGATCCTCACAGCCCCAGACTCCGTGCCTGCAGGGACTTTCTCTCTCTCCTCTGTAAAGTCCTATTTCCTCTTTAAGACCAACCTCCACATGTCGGTCCCCTGTGATGTAAACTGCTTCCCTTTTCATCCCATTTTATTGTCAGTGTTCTGTTTCCATCCTGGATTATTGCCCGCTGTGCTAGATCATTCCTGGAGCAAACACTGTTGTCCCAGAGTCTGAGTGACTTCTCGTGTCCTGAGCTGCTTTAGGCTTTGTATTTCTCCAGGCACCTGTGTCCCATCCACCTTCTTACTGAAGCATGATTACGTAGCAAGATGGTGTGTCCTGAAATAATATACTCTATTTCCAAATGCATACCTGCGCGCGCACACACACACACACACACACGCACATACATGAACACACACAGGTGTTTAAATTTTTTCGCGTCTCCAAGTGTTCATAAAACAAATATTCAAGGAGAATAAAATTTGTTGTAAGTCTGCGAGGTACCAAGAAGCAATCTTGCCATGGTCTCTCCCCAGTCTCCTCCCCTGGAAGGTCCCTTTGGGGCCAAACCGAATGGGATGTCTCAAGGCCCACCTAGCACTTGGGTGGCTGGTCACCATGGCTGCCCGTTAGCAAAGCCGGTGCATCGGGCTACCTTCGTCCCCCAAATCTGTGATCGCAACAGAATTTTAGCCTCACTGAGTTGCTCTAGGCAAGGATGGAGTTCTTAAATCTCTGAGCTGGTCAGCCTCACCACCTAGTCTCCTGCTGAGTCATCGAGACCCATTTTGGTTTTTATTTTGTTGTTAATTTCATGCCTTATGCTAAGTCCATATTGAGTACTTAATCTTGTTAAGAAACATCCACAAAATATTTATTACCAGGAAACTTATTTCATAGGTAATTGCATTGTACTTTTTTCTAAAAAAACTTTTATTTTATGCTTTTTCGTGAAATAATTAAAAACATCATTTTCGTTTTGATCTTTTGGGGATTAAAACTATATTTAATCATGCAATGTGTTTTTATTATTTTTGTTCTTGTGTTACAGCAAATGTGCAGCGGTTTTTATCTCCTCTTTGTACTTGCAATAACATATTATTTGACCATGAATCACTTTAATGGATTGAAACATAAGCATGTGAATTGAAAAATAGATACATTAGTCAAATCAATAAATAAATATGAAAATATATTTCTACGATGAAAAACCATCTTGGCTACTGTGTCCTCCAACTTGGACAGAGAGAGCTGAAATATATGGCCGTAAAATATAGCTTGTATGTCACCTAGCCAGTGCCTGCAGCCTAAAAGGAATTTTGAGCACTGGGTACGTAGTATTTCATCAACAAAATCATAAAATAAAGGCATTAAAATGAAGGGATGATGGAGTACTGCAGGACGTTTGTAAAATCACCCTTCAGTCTGAGGCTGGAGTAGTTTAGGATTAGACATTGCGTACTTTTCCTATAAATTTGCTTACAAATAGCATGCCTTAACAAGCAGTGTTACCAGGCTGGCCCTGTAGCAAATCTATTTCTACTATTTGTTGCTAAACAAACTCTACTTGTACTCTACGGTATAGCTGGGGTTGAAACAAATAATTCATCTGTGGTCTAAAAAAGTCCAACTATTACAGTTGTCGCCCAGAGTATTTGTCTTTGCTAATTAATGACTTAACATAGCTCCTTTTAGCTATTCAAAAGCCAGCTCCCCATGTTTTTATATACTTCTCCTCATGTGCTGTCTTTATTGGATGAAATCCCCTATTAGTCATAATCAATGTTCAATCTCTAATTTCATAAGATAATAAAATGGGCTGCAAGGATTATTAGTGGTTACATTGTGTAACTTATCAGTTATTTGTCAGATGAATGTCGGAATATAATTAACATGCATTATTTTAACGAATACAACTGAGAAATAAGGATTTTAAGTGACTTGCCTTTCTCAGAAACTAGGCACAAAATACAGCAAGGAGATCTGTATTTGCATTTATTTACATATCAGCGTAATTTTTTTTTTTTTTTGCTGCTGCACCTAGTACTAGTTAATATCTTTCAATTGCAAATTGCTACAATTTGTTTGATTATATTTTTACACACGTTAATGAGATCAAGCAACATTAATTAAAATGCGTAGGTTCTGTTCGATTGAGGGACTTCTACAGAATAGCTGTGAAATCAGGCAAGAGATTTACAGATTTCGTGTTGGGGGGTGTCCTGAAGTTCTTGGCACCCATGGCATCTCCAGGCGTCCCTGTGCCAACCATCGCCAGTGCTGGGCCCCGGGACCGGCTCAAAGGGGACGGGGGTGTTCCCTCCATTTCCACCAAGCACCCCTCCGCCTCTGGATCCCCTGCCCTCCCACCCATATGGCGGACCACGACCACCCCACGGAACCCAACCCTGCAGGATGCAAAGCAGGGGCGAAACCTTTTGGATTTTAGTCATCTCTTGAGTTTACAGCAGTGTTATTTTGCTCCTCTGGGTCCATCCACAGCTACCACTGACAGCCAGCCAGGGGACCAAGGAAGATCCTGCTCTCAGATTTTAATGTATCATTTATGATTTATTTCCCCTTCTCCCACAAGGTTTGTGATGTGACCTGTCCTAGGGAGTCAGACTCTGAAAAGCAGAAGTTGAGATGCAGTGCTCACACGGCATCCCGGGGTCAGACCCCGCTTGGACCCCTCCCGGCTGTTTGGGAGACAAGGACGCCCTCCAAGGAGGAGCTGAGTCTCAGGGGCTCTGAGACAGGACTCAGGCAAGAAATCCTGGGGCACATGCTTTGAACTGCAGGGGCGTCCTACTGAGTCACATTATCTGCCCTCCAGACCCGCTGCCCTGGGAACCCACCAGAGAACTGTAAGGTGAACTCTGTCCCCACACACACATTTCAGCTATGAGAGCAAGGGCAGAGCTCCCTCCCGGCCAAGCCCAGTCCCCGCCCAGCAGAGGCAGGGACCCACTGTGCCCGCACTGCCCACCTGATGACCAGCACTGGGAAGATAGGCTGTGAGGGCTCATCTTGCTGACCTGGATTCAACGGTGCTAGTTTCCATGTGCACTTTTTATGAACCATTTTATTCGGGGCAACTGGTGTGACATGGGTTGGCTTTTCTTTTCTTTCTTTCTTTCTTTCTTTCTTTCTTTCTTTCTTTCTTTCTTTCTTTCCTTTTTTCTTTTGCCTTTCTTCCCTGTATTTTCTGGTTTATTCTCTGTCCAGTTGGTTTTGGTTATGATGTAGCCCACCCACGTGCAGGTTGCAGAGATGGGTGAATAAAAGTCAGAAACAATTCAGAGTAATTGTGGTGAGAGCTTTGTAGAACATCTGTGGATGCCAGGGATGCATTTGTGGAATATACTAGCATATGATTTTGGAATCGATAGTTCGAATTTCTTTTCTTTTGAATTGATTTTTGTGTGTGTGTGTGTGTGTGTGTGTGTGTGTGTGTAGGGGGGGCAAGTATCCAGAAACCCATCTGAATAAAAATTATTTTTGAGTCACAGATATGTTAGCAATATTTAAATGCCAAATGGGGAATACTGTATGCACATAAACATTTCAAATAATGCCAGTAAAAATTATAGTGACTCATTGTATAGACCACCCTGTGCCAGCGTCGGCTGATTTCGAGCACAGAGCTATTTCTGGATCAACATCATGCTTTATTTAATGTATCGACCCCAACATACTGTTGTCATTAAAGTTGCTAATAAATGGGGTTTAATTTTTAATGCAGTAAATTGTTTATTGTACCGATGCTGCGTTCTTCTTTGAGGAAATTGTAGGGTCATTGCTTATACAAAGCACCTTCCATTTTCAGAAAAGCCAGACTTTTAGCTTCAGCTGTATTTCTTGTGTCTGTGCCCTCATTCCCTGAGTGTGAAAACTTTATTGCTCATTATCTACTGGGCTGTGATGAAGTGACAGATGATTTATTGGGAGCCAAAAACTGTGTTTCAACGGCGAACATTTTTATCCTTTTGTACTGCAGCCCTCGAACCTCCTGCAATTGCCGAGGCAACAAATAAAGAAAACTCAGTGCGGGAGGGTCACCCTCTCCCCCATTTCAGATCCCACTCTGTTCCTAATTTGATTCAATTCCCCTTTGTTGCTTAAAAATTCAATTTGTTTAATTGAGCTGTTTGACAGTAAAATCTGAATTCCATGCATTTTAACCATTCATATTAAATTTCCCTCTGTATAGTACTTTTATTAATGTGCTTTACAGGCAGACGCTTAATTTAAATTTGGTGACCTCACAAGCTTATAAAAAGATCTGGATTCTTGTGTGTGTTTTTCCCCCGCCCCCCCAAACCTAAATTAAAATGAATAAATGCAGACCAGGGGTACAGTTGTGATTTCTTTACGGAGTTTAATCAGTCAGGGAAAGGAAAACACCAGAGTATTGGGGGGGGGGGGTTGGTAAAGTGTGAAAGCGTGTATGCATGTGTTTTATGTGTGTATTTTCATATTTTAATAGATGGCATAATATTGTGGCAGGAGTGAGAGTATAAATGGCCTGCCTTTCACAGTTAAGAAAGCAAGTCTCTTTTCCATTAAAATGGTAGGTGAGGCATTGTATAATGGATTATACATTGTCTGCTTTTTACAGGGTTACACATTTATTGACAGTTAAATAGCTGAACATCTTTTCCTTTAGGGTTAATAAGGTACCCAGAAACCAGCATCAGGTTTTTAAGGTTTACTAAACTTTAATCTGTAAAATTTAATAGCAATATCAGAGTGATTATGTGTATGTAGAACGCCGTGTGACTTTACAAACACTTTCAAGCAATGAATTATGTTACAAGAATGGGTTGGCTGTGTATCATTATGTCCAGGTAAATGCCAGAATGATGACATAATTGGTAGTTGGGAGTAAAATACAACCCCTGTAAAATGTTACTAAGGTAAATGTGGAAGGGATTGTAATTCATTATACATAAACATGACTTCTAGGTATTTATCATTTTATGAAATATAGACTAACTTGATCTCAGCAGCCATTGTTTTCTTCTTGCCTTTGTTACTCTGTTCAGCAGTGTGACCATGTCCTGTTTGCAAACTGCTAACTCCTTTTTATTCTACCATTTTCCAGCATACCCCAGCGACTTTTAAGTCTCTTCCCATGCACTGGAGACTAAGAATTCTGTAAATGCTAAATCCTAAAAACTGGCCTTAATAAGAATGATAGTCCACCAATTTCAGACAATGATAAATTTATGGCTTCGGATTAAAGGTCAGACGGCTATTTCAGACATTAAAACAGCCCCGTTTCATAATGCCTGGCACCTTCAGGAAAGACATTTGTGCACACCGGTGCCTGTTAGCTCCTGCTAAAGACATAGAGTAATAGTTTGGAAGTCAGGGATCCCATTTCCTACCTGTGCCGCACTCCTGCTCTTAGCCCTAGGCGACTGTTTAACTTTTAACCCGCTTGTTCACACAGCGTACATGCATAAAAGTACAACGTAGCACATGAAGAAGGGGGTCTGGCAACATTTGTTTTATGCTGTTTGCCAGAAGACACATTACTCACACGTTCAGACATTTTCTGCTGTCCCAAAGAAGAAGTCATTTTCTCTAAATGGCCACTTTTGCTTTAAATTTGTCCCGTTTCAGATCATCTTGGCCCTTCTGACATTACCAGGCTTCTAAGCGGGAGAAAGAGTCCGGTATAAAGATGCCTTTGAAAAAGCCTTTTGTTTGGCCATTCTTTTGGGGTGTTTGATTTTATAATATTTCATCAAGCCTCTGCTCTGCGGACCAGCTACTCTCCTGTCATGTGCAAGATGAACAGCTTTATAACTATGAGGTATCTCCCTCCTAACGGTCTTGAGCCGGGGCCGGTGATGAATTATCCTCACCATCACTTGGTGTTTCCCTGTCTGCTCTTAGCCCTGGTGACATTACGGTTCGCGGTTGTGGCGGGGAAGACATCTGATGTGACAGCTGTGTGGCACACGGTAAGCCCTTGGCCCACTGGTTAATTAATGGTACCAGAGAATAGATAATGAAATCGCCTGGAATTAGCACTCTTTCCACTAATGGGGGACCCTCTTTCCAAGCTTGGGGGAACCACCCTATGGAGACAATTAAAGGCAAAGGGGAAAGAGGCAGAGGAGAAGTCCCATAAACCCCACGACGTGGGTGCTTCTCCAGGTGAACGGGGCAGTGCTTCAAGCCCGGGCTTTGCCTGGAGGCCTTCTGTGATCCACAGAAGCAACAGAAAAGCATCGGCCCGTCTAAACTTGTCTACTTCTGCACATCTTCCATGTATTTTATTCATTTATCTCCCTTTCCCAAACGTTTCCCAACAGGCTACATTCCCAATTTCCATAGTGACAAAGGATGGGATCTGGTAGGTAAGATCTTCTCTGTGAATATTCCTGAGTTGACAAAGAAACTTTCTTTCCATTCAATCCAGGATCTGGTTAATGGGAAACCAAGGAACCCCTGAGAAAAGCCCTTATCTTTTCTGGGAGAGGATTGTGCTTTTTAATTGAAAGAAAACTAGCAAAAGGACAGGGATAGGATATGCCATTTAAAGGGAGGGGCCCCCCTGGTGGCTCAGCTGGTTAAGCATCCGACTTCGGCTCAGCTCATGACCTCACGGTTCATGGGTTCGAGCTCCGAATCAGGCTTTGCACTGTCAGCATGGGACCTGCTTGGGGTTTTCTCTCTCGTCCTCTTCCCTCTCTCTGCCCTTCCCCCGCTCTCTCTCTCAAAATAAATAAACTTAAAAAAGCATAAAGGGAAAGAGAGGTCTCCTTCATTCTGATAAACCATATTGGATTCCATTCAAGATAGAGGAGCTGTAATCTAGGAGATGGTTTAGAAGGATGAAAGGAATTTGAGAAAGACATCTCCTAAACTTCCTTGTAGCTCTCCCCCCAGAACCTTTCTGGACCAAACCTGAAAACAGAGAATGCTGAGGAGTCAGCAGATGAGAGCCTAGATTTGTGTGGGAGGTGGGCGGTTAGCTGTGGAAAGGGAGACATGGCATTTTGGACCCGGTTACCCATCCACTGACAGATGCACAGAAGAGAGGAAAATCAGAGACCAGAGTGTTCCACAAACGGGGCAACCAAAAGTTGCTTTTAGATTTCTAACACTCCCAAGGCAGCATGGACTGAATTGGTGTGTGTTTCTGCAATCATCTGAGGCATTGTTTATTTTCCACGGTTCCCTTCTGCCCCCGCCCACCTTCCCCACTCACTCCCGAAATGAGCTTAGGGACAAAGTCGTGCTGTGCTTCTGTTGACTCCCATGCTAAGGGCTCTTCACAAAGTGACGTGCCCTGACTTTTGCTTCGGCTAATGCAAAGGTCTACGTTAAGATAAAGTGGTAAAAAAGAAAAAAAAAGAAAGAAAGAAGAGAAAAGAGATAAAAGAGCCAAATGGCAAAGCTAGTGTCAGAATTTAATATGATTCCTCAATCGTCGATTCCGTTCATTTGGACAAGACGCGGTATGAGTCCTTCCAGTGATTACCTGTCTTAGCTGACCGAGGGACCGTGCCCTTGTCGGTGAGTACTGAGCTGTGGGGCACAGACAAGGCAGTGTTGGTAATTACTGGGGTGCAGAAGGAGGACGATGTGCGAGTTGAGCCTTAAACAGAAACATTTCACCAGACAAAGACTAGGGTGAGAGACGTTCTGGTGTGAGAGGTTGAGAGCACAGACTTGGGAACCCGTGGGTCCAAAGTTCAAGTTCTGGTTCTGCAGTTTCTTACCTGTGTACCCTCGTGGGCCTCCAACGTTTTCTTCTTGTGAGGAATGAGGCCCAAAGGCAAGACCTCCTTCAAGAGGACATGGGGGGGGGGGCGGTTGAATGACACCCTGGAGTCTATTACTCAGCTTTCCGTGGAAATACCTAACATGTGGAGGGATTGTCGATCATCACCGAGTGCCGCAACCACACCATGAGACATTGTTTGTTTCAGAGTCTGCATTGTACTCTTTCAATCTGCAGGCTCAAGTTATATTTTATTTCTGAAAACTTTTCTTAAATTATATCGCAAAAAAAATTTTTTTTTTTTCCTTTTCTGTTGCAGTTTTTCAGCTTTCTGCTCCAGGGATACCATTTACGTGTTTCGTATCTTATTGTATGCTATTTCCCCCTGCTCTGACTTCGGACATCTTTAATCATTTCCATTTTATTTGCTCATTTTCTCAGTCCTGCCTTCCATGCGCCTTTCCACGTTGTCAGCAATGGATCTTGTTGGGTTTTTTTTTCAATTTTTTTAATGCTAATTTATTTCTGAGACAGAGACAGAGCATGAGTGGGGGAAGGCACAGAGAGAGAGGGAGACACAGAACGAGAAGCAGGCTCCAGGCTCCGAGGTATCAGCACAGAGCCTGACGTGGGGCTCGAACCCACAGACTGCGAGATCGTGACCCGAGCCGAAGTCGGTTGCTCAAGCGACTGAGCCACCTAGGCGCCCCAGCAATGGATCTTGTTACTGTGCTATGGCCAAAGTACCCTTCATTCCTGTGATGATTACTGTTTTTCTTCTACTTCTTTTTTTTCTTCTTTCTTCTGCGGTTGCTGCACTATACATTTTCTGAACTCCTGTAGCTCTGCTCTGAGATTTTGTATTAAAGAAGTAATTATTTCATTAAGTTTTTAAAAATTCATGGGGCTTGTTTGGTAACAATTTTCATCTGCTCTGTGGAAACCTGTTTCTAGTGAGTGTTCTTTATTTACCATTTATTTTCCTGTCCATTTTCTCCCTTTCCAGTAGTATTTTAAATATATTCTGTGCTTATTCATTTTTTAAAAATTATTATTCATCCTGGAATGAGATGAATTATTCATGAGCCAAGCTTTAGAAGCTAAATGTTGGCAAGGGCCAGGCCAGTGTTCTTGATTAGCAGGGAGGTTCTTAAGGCAAAATGCTCCTTTGGCAGGTGCCTGTCCCCCACCAAAGAGGTCAACCGTGAGACTACCTCTAAGTCATTCTCTCCCAGACAACTTCCTGCAAATATGTCCCTACTATGCGTTCCCTCATTCTGACACATTTCTCTTGCTTCTCCATGGTGCCAAACAGAATCTGGGGCAGGAGGAATTCTCTACCCCTGGTACACTTTTGGGTTTTGTTTTGTTTTGTTGTTTTTTGTTTGTTTGTTTGTTTGTTTGTTTTGCTTCCAAATCATACATCTTGGATTTTGCCCCTTTTGGGTATGTTGCCTTCTAGAAAGACTTGTGACCTGGAAGTTTTACTTGAATTCTGTAGCCACAGCCAGATGTACCCCCCTGGTGGTCTTGCTGCACCCCTGCTCTGCCTCCCACTGGGCCAAGGGATCCTTCATATGTGCCGGTGTGTGGTTACAGGTGAGCTCTGGTTTTTTTTTTGTTTTTTTTTTTTTTAAATTAAAAAAAATTTTTTTTTAGGTGAGCTCTGGTTTTAATATAATGGAGCTTGCGGTGCTTTACTCCTCGTTCTTGTCATCTAGGGGTGATTTCTCAGTGAGCAAGGAAGCAGTTTCTCTTAACACTAGTGTTTCAAACCTGGAGGTAAGAAGGACAACTTAATTCGGATTGCAAGGTAATGGATGAGGAATTAAAAAAGCTACGTTGTGTTACTTGGCAAATGCCTAATAAATTTGTAAAGTTTTCAAAGGTATGATTTTTATCAGTTTAATGTAATATTTGTGCAGCTTAGGAAAGCACTGTTGAACGTCTGCTCCATTTCATAAAATGAACTCATTGATTCATTTATTCTTTCAATAAACACTTCAGCATGTACTCAACTAGACATTGCTTTCAGTGGGGACAAAGGGGACAAAACCCAAGCATCATGAGCTTACTTTCCGTAAATAAATCAAAGAAATAAATATATATGTAATATAATATGTCAGGTAGTAAGGGACACTAAAAATTATACAAAGAAGTGAAGAGAGTGCAAGAACTTGTGTATAAAATTTTTCTAAAAAAACTGTTTATTTAGTTTTGAGAGAGAGAGAGAGAGAGAGAGAGATCAAGCAGGGGAGGAACAGAGAGAGAGGGAGACACAGAATCCGAAACAGTCTCCAGGCTCTGAGCTGTCAGCACAGAGCCGGATGTGGGGCTTGAACTCATGAACCGCGAGATCATGACCTGAGCTGAAGTCGGTGCTTAACCGACTGAACCACCCAGGTGTCCCTATTTAAAATTTTTTTAATGTTTATTTATTTTTGAGACAGAGAGAAAGAGAGAGAGAGAGTGAGTGAGCAGGAGTGGGGCAGAGAGAGAGGGAGACACAGAATCCAAAGCAGGCTCCAGGCTCTGAGCTGTCAGCACACGGCCCTATGTGGGGCTCGAAACCACAAACCGTGGGATCATGTCCTGAGCCGAAGTTGGACGCTTACCCGACTGAGCCACCCAGGTGCCCTGAAAGAACTTATATTTTAGATTTCTGCCCTGAGATAAACGTGGAGGAGAGGTGTATAAAATTGAAGGGGCGGCTAGGAGAATGGTGTTTGGGGCAGAGGGAACAGCATATACAAGGACTAGGAGAGGAGGGTATGATTGACAGGTGTGATGGTTAACGTTCCATGTCAACTTGGCTAGGTCATAATACCCAGATATTTGGTCAAACACCAGTCTAGGTGGCCCTGGGAAGACATGTTGTAGATGAGGTTGACATTTCAGTCAGTAGATGTTGAGAAAAGCAGATACTCTCCAGCATGTGGGTGGGCCGCATTCAATTAGTTGAAGGCCCTGAGAGAAAAAGTCTGCCATCCCTCTGGGAAGCAGGAATTCCATCTTTGGACTTGAACTAAAACATCATATATTTCCTGAGTTTTTAGCTGCCAACCTACGCTGTGGATTGTGGACTTGCCTATCTCTCAGATCATATGAACCAATTCCTTTAAATTAAATCTCTCTGTATATATACACAGCCAATCAGTTGTGCTTCCCTGGAGAACGGTGACTAATAAAGCGGGTTTGAGGATTGCCAAGGATGTTGATATAGGGGAGTGCACTAAATGAGGAGGCAAAAAGGTAGGATCTTGGCACTAGGGATCACCCGGGATCCAATCATGGGGTCTTCTCTGGCCAGGGTCAGAGCTCCCTCTTACTAAGTGGGAAGCACAGCCATGCTAGACTGTTTGCAGACTAACTTCAGTATTGCCCTGTCTGCATTCATGTCTTCGGGTGGTCCCTCCCACGCTGCCTTGGGGTTGGCCATGTGACCAAAGAGACAGTAGCACAGAGTGCATGGGTATGGGGCTTGCCCTGGCTTGTCGCCATTTGATACCCTGAGGCTGGGTGGCCTACTGGACACTGAGTGCTGAGTACTGGACACTGAGTGCTGAGTGACCCATGGGGCAGAGGAGAACCATGCTGACTCAGGCCCCTGTCTCTCGAACACCAAGCCTGAAAATTTCCATTCAGCTTAAGCTGAGCCCCAGCTGAGCACAGAGGTCTACCAAGTTGTCCCTGGCTATAGGGTGACCCACAGGGTCTTGAGTAATTCAAAATGTTGGGCAAGTACTATGTTCATTATGTTGCCAAGGCTGATTCACAGCAAAGGTGAAAGAGTGGAAGTGGAGAAGCAATCCACATGACAGATGGTGGCGTGGACCCTGGTGGCGTGGACCCTGGTGGCTTGGACCCTTGTGGTATGGACCCTGGTGGCATGGACGCTGGTGGCTTGGACCCTGGTGGCGTGGACCGTGGAGACGTGGACCCTGGTGGTGTGGACCCTGGTGGCTTGGACCCTGGTGGCTTGAACGCTGGTGGCTTGGACCCTGGTGGCGTGGACCATGGTGGCGTGGACCCTGGTGGCTTGGACCCTGGTGGCGTGGACCCTGGTGGTGTGGACGTTGGTAGCTTGGATGTTGGTGGCTTGGACCCTGGTGGCGTGGACCGTGGTGGTGTGGACCCTGGTGGCGTGGACCCTGGTGGCTTGGACCCTGGTGGCGTGGACTGTGGTGGCGTGGACCCTGGTGGCGTGGACCCTGGTGGCGTGGACCCTGGTGGCTTGAACGCTGGTGGCTTGGACCCTGGTGGCGTGGACCATGGTGGCGTGGACCCTGGTGGCGTGGACCCTGGTGGCTTGGACCCTGGTGGCATGGACTGTGGTGGCGTGGACACTGGTGGCGTGGACCCTGGTGGCTTGGACCCTGGTGGTGTGGACGTTGGTAGCTTGGACGTTGGTGGCTTGGACCCTGGTGGCATGGACCCTGGTGGCATGGACCCTGGTGGCTTGAACGCTGGTGGCTTGGACCCTGGTGGCATGGACCCTGGTGGCTTGGACCCTGGTGGTGTGGACGTTGGTAGCTTGGACCCTGGTGGCATGGACCCTGGTGGCATGGACTCTGGTGGCATGGACCCTGGTGGCTTGAACGCTGGTGGCTTGGACCCTGGTGGCATGGACCCTGGTGGCTTGGACCCTGGTGGTGTGGACGTTGGTAGCTTGGACGTTGGTGGCTTGGACCCTGGTGGTGTGGACGTTGGTAGCTTGGATGTTGGTGGCGTGGACCCTGGTGGCTTGGACCCTGGTGGTGTGGACGTTGGTAGCTTGGATGTTGGTGGCTTGGACCCTGGTGGCATGGACCCTGGTGGCATGGACCCTGGTGGCTTGAACGCTGGTGGCTTGGACCCTGGTGGCATGGACCCTGGTGGCTTGGACCCTGGTGGTGTGGACGTTGGTAGCTTGGATGTTGGTGGCGTGGACCCTGGTGGCTTGGACCCTGGTGGTGTGGACGTTGGTAGCTTGGACGTTGGTAGCTTGGACCCTGGTGGCTTGGACCCTGGTGGCATGGACCCTGGTGGCTTGAACGCTGGTGGCTTGGACCCTGGTGGCATGGACCCTGGTGGCTTGGACCCTGGTGGCATGGACCCTGGTGGCGTGGACCCTGGTGGCATGGACCGTGGTGATGTGGACCCTGGTGGCAGCAGAGGGAGGTTGAGAAGGGACCCGATTCTGCATATATTTTGAATGCAGGCACAACCGGATTCGCTGATGGGTGTGAGAGAAAGAGGCTGGTCCAGATGACCTCAAAGGCCTTGGTCTGGGAGCTCTGTGTCTTGCTGTCGGACAAAATAAAATTTTCATGGCCAGAGGAGGTGTAGAGACTCTGGTTTGTACGGAGCTAAACAGCTTCTGTTACTGCAGAGGTTCTCCTGCCATCCAGCAGATGACGTGGGGTGCCCACCTCCAGGAGGGAGCAGAATGAACAGGATTCCCCAGCATCATTCCTCCCGGGGATGCCCAGGGGGCACAAGTGGCTGAGCCGCTGGACAGACGTGAGAGGAGGAGGAAGTGGTGGTGTCCGCTCTCGGTCACTGGAGCTGTGGCCGCGGGTCAGGCGTTCACACCATCTCGTTTAGAGCTAGAAGTGTGTTCTTGGGGGTGAGACAGCTCATTCGGGCCCTGTGGCCGGTCGGTGGCAGGGCCACACTGTCCAGCCTGTGTGATGCCTCGGCTCCAGTCTTCCGTCCTCTATGCTGTACCTCACCGGGAAAGATCCGGGTTTCTCCGTGCTTCTCTGATGTGGTACATGGGGGTGTTTGATAGTCAGAGACGGAAGCTTGTGAAAGGTCGTGAGGGAAGCAAATCCTTCCTAAATGGGTACCCCTCAGCAAGGGCAGGAGAGACTGGCGGGAATATACGCGAGGGTACAAGTGAGTCTCCTGCTGCAGAGGGGAGCAGCTGGGGAGGGTATGGGGCAGGAGCTTCTCGCAGGGCTCTAGGCCAGGGGGACACAGGAAGGACTCTCGGAGAAGGCAAGGGAAGTAGGAAGGGTGACATGCTCATCACCTCATGCCATCTGCTGCCACCACCACGTCTGTCCTCAACCCCCCAAGGCTCCCCATTGTCCCAACAACCATATCCAAATTCTGTATGGTGGTGTCCACGGCCGTGGCTCCATTCTCCAGCTCGTCTCGGGCTCTCATTTTGTCTGTCCCCTCCTCCACAAGGACACTGCAGTTCCCGTGGACCTCCTGCAGCCCTAAGACCTGCACCCCCTTTCCGAGAGTCATCACTTTGCAGATGCTGTTCCTCCTGCTGGGAACACTCTCTGGCCTGCCTGTGGAAACAGAGTTATTTTAAAGTCCAAATTAAAAGTTACCATCTCTAAAAGTCTTCTAGGCTATTGAGATCCCTTCTCTGTGCTTTCAAAAGTAGCTTCCTTGTTCTCATCTGCTTTGCTTTCTGCCGTTTGACTTTTCCTTCTGTTCAGTAGGCTAGAAACAGTGTGTTATGGGGGATGGCGGACAAACTTTAGAAACGGGCTGATCTGAGTTTCATTTCAGGTGCCATCACACGCTGGCCCTGTCACTTGGGTGTTATTTACTGTCACTGAGCCTCAGCTCCGTTTATCAGAGAGGGTTAAGATTACCTACTGGATAGCACCACACCTGTCTTCTGCAGTTAGCTGGTAAGCTCTGTAAGGGCAAGGGATGGCTTCTTCATTCCTGTATCCCCAGCCCCTGTGTCTGGCACATAATGGGCCCTGGGCAAATATTTGGTGGATGAATGAATGAGTGAATCTGTAAGATGATTGTAAGCTGTGAAACCGGTAATTGATGCAAGGTACTTGTCACACGGCAGGCTTTCGCTCTCCGGTCGCTATCAATACTCAACAGCTACTGCTCCCACTTGTGAGTTTTTTTGGAGGCTAGAGATTAAGTTTTGTTGTGTCCTCAGCCAGACCCTCCCATGTGGTGAATGCCTCAAGCCATTGAGTATCATCTCATGATCATCGCAGCTGGACATGAACCTCAGACAGAAAACAAAACAGATGAGTTCTGCTCTCTTTTGGGGCTCATGGCTGTCCGGGTCCATACTGTACTCCTGCAAGCCCAGGGACCATTTCACGTGTATATTTTGTTGTGCAACAAAGATAGACTGATGGATGATATTTACTGAGCATTTACTCTGCGGTAGGGTATGTTATTTAATTTTAACTCTATAAGAAGTTGCTATTACTGTTCTTGATGAACAAACAGGAAAGCAAAGCCCACTGAATTTTCTCAAGGGCATACAGGTGGGAAGGGGATTGCTATAATGCATAGCTAGGTGCTGTGATGGCAGGATGGGGCCAGGATGGATTCATACCTCTGTAGCAGTGGGAACTGTGACAAGTTGGATGGCTGCTGGGGTAAGTCTTCAAATACCATCTGTCCTGGGAGTATTTGCAAAAAAGACCATCTGAATAAAGGGTGCTACATTTGGGTGGCGGGTGGGTAAACTGGGAAGAACCTGGGCTTTGGAGTCTGACATGCCTGGCTTTCTTCATTATTTGCGTTGTGACCTAGAGCAAGTTGCTTCTGCTGGATTTGGCTGTCTTTCTTCAGTAATGGAGGCAGTATTATGTACCTAAGTAGGTGGCAGTAATGGTAATGTGTGTTTTGAATGTGATCATAAGACAGTTTCTGGCCCACGTCAGAAGTTCACAAGAGACGGTTCTATTCTTTCTAAGAGGTCACCCCCCCTCCCCCTCAGTGAACCTCCTTTCCCTGCGAGGTCGTTTGGGCAGGGTGTAGCACCAGGTGCCCAACTGGGCTCCTACCCTTCCTTGATGAAGCTCACTTTCACTTTCTGAGGGCTTTGGTGGATGCTAGCAATAGAGGAAAAGCCTGTGGCTTTGCTTTTGGGCGACTTTGCTCTATCTAGCCTTGCGGGGGACACTACGTGACATTCGGCCTGCTTCGGCCTCGTAGGCGCCCCTCCAGTCTCTTCTCCCCACTTTTGGGGCTTCTCGTTCCCATCGAATGGACCCAGCTCTGTCTGGCCTGGGGACCTGCCTCTCTTCAGGGAAGATTTCGCCATGAAGTTCTCCTTGTTGATACAATGTTTGCTGCTGCTTTTAGTTTCTCTGGGAAAATGGATCTCAGAGGCTGTTTGCAAATATGAAGCAAAAACAGCCCTGGTTAAATGCAAGCTGTTGAATCCTACATCCATCAGGGCACTGGCAGCTTGGCTTTTAATGGGCAAGTGGTCTGAGCTTTGAGAAGTGCTGCCCTAGACCTGAGTGGCCAACTTGCCCCTATCTGCCTAGGACATTCCAGCTTGGCACCCCATGGTCCTGGGCAAGCCAGCACCATGGTCACCCTACCCATATGCAAATTCAGTCTCTTTGGGTCTCTCAGGGACTGTATTATAATCTTGGCTTGGAGGCGGGGCTCTGAGTTTCAGTCCCTGCCTGCCTGGTTTTCCTCACATCACCTGTCATCAAATTACCAGATGTCACATTCAACCCATTCTTGGGGACACACGTAGATGGATGGCTGGACCCCAGCTCTCCTTGCTTGCCGGGATACAGCTGTGGCCGCTCTGTCCTCTCCAGCCTCCTTCTGCCTGCCAGGCTGCTCATGGTCCCATCACCAGCGGGTGGGGCCCGCTTCCGAGCACCTGCTGCACCGTGGGCGTGCTGGTGTCCACGTGCTGGTTCCTCCGGGCCCCCCTGCCCTCAGCCACATGGGAAGGCGTGACAGCGTGACCTTTCCTGCAGAGAACAAGAGATGAGCTGCCACAGGAGCCCTGGTTTTCCAATTTGAGCTATTGCTGTGCCTGTAATATCTCTTCTACTCATTGGAGGAGTCACTGCTCTGCCGGCATCTGATTCATTACTCATTAAAGCAGTTTGAAATAAGGCACAGTGTGTACTAAAAGGTGCTATATAAAACCAAATTAAATATATTTTAGCACAAGTTCACTCAGCCAGGTGCTCCCAGGAAGACCTGATAATTAGGACTCTAACTCGGTACGATGGTGTAATCTAGCCCAGAAAAGATGCTTATTATAGCCATGCCATTCACACAGGCACTTTGTGAAAATGCTTCAATTGCATGGAAATATTTTAGGAGCGGATAAGCTGGCTCGAAGCATCAGTGTGAATCGAAGGCTGGCATTCGGCCTCTCAACCTCTGCCTCAGTATCAATTGTTTTGTAGAGTTTCTTTGCTTTTCTGTTTCATCATCTTTCTTCTTCCACTCTTCTCTCATTCTCTTTCATGAGGCCAGTTTTGCTTTTTTAAAATTTTTTTAAATTTATTTTTTTATTAAAAAATGTTTTTTATGTTTATTTATTTTTGAGAGACAGAGAGAGACAGAACACGAGAAGGGGAGGGGCAGAGAGAGAGGGAGACACAGAATCCGAGGCAGGCTCTAGGCTCCGAGCTGTCAGCACAGGGCCCGACATGGGGCTTGAACCCACGAACTGTGAGATCATGACCTGAGCCGAAGTCGGATGCTTAATGGACTGAGCCACCCAGACTCCCCAGGCCAGTTTTGCTTTTTATAATTTCAAGCACAAAGATTGGTGTTTCTGCTCTTGGGTTCCCCTGAGTTAAAAACGAGAGCATCCTCATATGGAGTCCTCGTATCAGGCAGCCCCGGAACCTTAACAAAGTCCCGCAGGCTGGGCAGCTTCACCACAGGTGTCTATTTCTCCCAGCGCCCCAGCTTGGGGGTGGGTCCCAGATGGGGGTGTCAGCACAGTCGGGGGCCGGGGACAGCCCTCTTCCTGACTCCTAGGCAGCTGCCTCTCACAGTGTCCTGATACCGCGAGGAGAGAGAATGACAGCGAGCCCTCTCTGGTCTCTTCTTTAAGGGCGGGGACCCTACCACGAGAGCCCCACTCTCATGACCTGTCTAAGCCTCATCACCTCCCAAAGGCTGCACCTCCTCATATCATCACATAGGGGTTAGAGCTTCAACTTAGGAATTTGGTGGTGGTGGGGGGGGGGGGGGCGGGGACACAAACATTCTGTCTGTAACAGTCGTGTTTTAAAAAGTATTTTTCTCTAATACGTATGTTCTAATTTGCTCAGGGCAAGTGACAGGAGATCCAGAGTGAATTAGTTGTCATGTAGTTACAGAAAAACCAAAGGCAAAAACCATTCACTCAAAATGCCAAGGGCCCCTTGTCCTGGGAGCTGAGGCATGGATCGGGGATTGCCCCAGGGAACGGTGTCACCCCGAGCCCTCACGCTTTCTGAACACTGGGGACACACCGTCAGGTTGTGTACCAGATGCTCCCTTAACGTGGCCCATGCCAACACAGCCGGCCCGGCCCGCCACAGCCTGGGGCTGGTCCTACAGCGGGCGGAGATCAAGGTGATTCGCCAAGGTGCACTCTTTCCCCACCCGTCCGTATTCCTGACACTCCCAGTGTTTGCTGTCATCTCCGTGTTGAGTAATACAGGTGGGCCCCACGAAAATATCCTACTTTACTGAAGAAATTTCTGGAAAGTCATCACAAAGATGTAAAATTTCCTTCACAGAGCTTTTCACTCTGGGAGCTTTTTAAGAATTTCCACATTGAGACATGTGATCTGCTCTGATTAGCTGGGGAGAAGGAGCCCGCGAGGCCCTATTGTATGCAGTATGGCCTTATTGTGGACCACGTTTGAAAGTGGCTTTCTGCCACCAGCTGCTGGGGGCCCAGGGTCCCTCCATGGGGCCCACAAAGGTGTCACCAAGCTCCTGCAGTGAGCTCCTCAGGCCCACACCAGTCTCCTTCCTGTGGCTCCCTGACTCTTCTAGCCCATACCACGTATCCAATTCACCCGCTAATGTGGTATTTGTGCCTTATCTATGTGAATATGTCCCTCCAAACTGGTGGTGGGTCCCTCAAAAGAAGGATTCACTCTGTGGCGGGCTCTGAGGCTATAGTGTGGCTGGCAGGTGGTTTGCATTCTAGTGACAAAGAAAGAAAAACCAAATGGGGACTCTGGGGGAGTGTGGTTGGTGTAGAGCACAGATCCACAGGTGCAAGGGGGCCTGGAAAACAAGGGGCCACGATCATCCCTTTGTTGGGCAGCTAACTGGTTGTCACTGGCTGGGCACACGGGAGGCTTAGCCAAGCCATGTGGATTCATCTAATGAGTGGCTGGCCCCACCGGTCAAGGCTTCCAGTACATTCAGTACAAATGGCACCCGGCCTCATGCCCAGTCTGCCATATTGAAGCTGAATGTGCCCCAGCCTATCCTGCTGTGAGGACGCGCCCAAGGCTATGGCAGTGTTTCATAGCCCTTATTCTGCTGGACAGATTCCTTCTTCCCTCACAGAGGCATGGGCATGAGGACAGCACAGAAAAGCCAAGACAGACTCAATCTTGGTTCCCAGATAAGTAGAAAACGAACAGCCCAAGAAGTGTGGAGGCTTGTGCTGTTAGGTGCACGAGACCATGGTGAGAATATTGCTACTTTAGGACTTGATCAGAAGATGACTTCCGGTGACTGTCAGAAATGTGTACCTCTCGGTTCCCGCTGGTTGTACCTGGGGAAGGAGGGTGTCCGCCGTGTGGTGGGCAGATGCCGCATCCAGAGAGTGCACTCAGGCGTGGCGCCCCCTCTGGACGGGTTTTCCAAAAGGCGTTTGGCACCTGGTAAAAATAATGGTCTGTGGAAGCCCAGTGTGGTCCTTGACAAGGGAGCCAGGGCTTGGGACGCACAGCAGCACCCCGTGCGTCCGTCAGTCTGCGTCAGGCCCTACACAGGACGATACATCGTTCTCTGTAACAGACCTGATATGTCCTCAGTCGCCATTTATTATATCTGAGAGTAGTTTCCCTGTTCTAGACTGAGGTCCCTCTGGTAGATTAGAAAATTCATAAATACTGGTCATCATAGGAACATATTTTAAGATTCATCGTCTGTGGCAATTCACTGAGAATTCTGTGTCCAGGTAGCAGGCATGAATCTGTCTAAATTGAAATGCCTCACCTCGAAGTTGCTCCAAATTGCTCAGTATTTGTGAGCTGAAAGCCGGACGGACCCACAACTGTACTTTAACATAGTTTTTTTTTTTTTTTCCTTGTGTGTGTTTAGGAACACAGTCTCCTTAAATCGTGGTGGCAGGTAGCCAGAGGAAAGAGAGCTGTTAATGAGACTCTGTGTAAACGGAAGCAGTGCAGGACTGACAGTGGATCGAAAAGGAAGGTTGTGGCACGAAGCTGACCGGTCACCTCAGGTAGGGATGAAAAAGCAGGGACAGGGCGCAGATTCCAGGACCTCGGGGGATTCACACCGGTGGGGACTGGCTTGGAGGGTGGGGAGAGATCCCGGTCCTCCGTCACCCCCAGTTCCTGGTGAGGAGCACACCCAGGGATGGGATTCCCGGAGTGACCGTGGCAAGGAGCGGACCCAGGGGAGGGCACAGCTGAGGAAGCGCTGGGCAGCTCACGTTTGCAGGCGGGACTGGGCAGATCAGCCCACCGTGTCTTTAAAGAAGGATGCCTGCAGGATGCCTTGATGACTGTGGCTCTTTTTATAGACCTCCCTTTCTTCCTTTGGGTCTGGGCTGGGCGATGGTCTTTTTTCTCCCTGTTTCTTCTTTTCAACTGCACATTTTTTCCAGAAAGCAAGTGAAAACACAAAAAGACATCTCAATCTCATCATTCTGGGGGAGGTCTGTGGATCAGCTGGACGTGGGAGGAGGCTGAGTCTTTCAGTGGATGGAGACTTTGGGGACCCTCCCTCCTATTCAACGGTCTCTGTTCTTCGGGTCGCTGTAGAATGGATTTCATTTTCCTCCCGACGCCAGAGTTAGGCTCCTGCTGGTCCCGTTGACCACCAAAAAGTAGGAGGGACAGAATGAGGCAGAATACATTTACACCTCACGACTGCAAAAATGAAATATTACTTCCTGGTACCTTGGGGTATAGGCAGCCGGTGTCAAGAGACAACCAGATTTCTGTATTATCAATGGAGACATGAGAACTTTGTCTCAGGGACACACGCAAGGATGGAGAGCACGGCTAGAAGCACATAAATGCAGGAGCTCGTGGGCAACCAAACCTCCTTAGCACAGGTGATACGGAAATTCCAATTTCCGTATTACCAATAGGTTTTGAACATTCAGGGGATGAGAGCCAAAGGGGGAAAAAATCTGTTCCTGTTAGCAGGTGACATAAAGTCACCTTTCGGATTTTCCTGCTGCACAAAATAGAAAGCGAGAGGGCGCGGCCAGTGTGGGATAGAAATGCTTGGTGCCGTATACTTCCTGCAGTGTTTACCTGGGAAGCATGGGATTTCCACGGGATTTGCCTCGTGGTTTTTGTCTTAGCCCATAGATCAAGTTGAGCTTATGGGAGATTGGTCAATTTCAGTTAATGTTAAAAATTAGTTCAAGACCATTTTGGAGAAAAATAGTCCTTTTCTGCTATTTCCTGGTAATGACCTGAAATATGAACAGCAATCTTTCTCTCTTGCTTATGCTACTTGGCTTTGCAAGAAAATCCCCTAATGGGTTAGATTTAAGCATTGTCACCCTTGAAATTAAATGCTGGTGTTTAAAACTTCATTTTTATAAGAAGAATTTGACATTAATAATTTTATACCTTTGATTAAATAACTAAAATACATTATTATTGGGTTAATAATTACTGTAGATGTGTTCAGATTTTTGACCATTTCACTGCATTATTATGGCACAGAAGCAAAATTTCACTCATATATTTGACTTAAATGGCAGTCTTTGGGGATTTGAATCAGAAATTATAAGTTCTACTGCAATTTACATGTTAAGTTCTGTAACCCCGTGATAGTTCAACCATTTGTTAAAAAAAACAGTAGGTGGCCTATGGTCTGATTTTCAATGAATAATTTTCTCTTACATCCAGCACAAGGTCCAGCTGAATGTTTCATTACATTAAAATTTCACCAAGTGACATAAACCTTGTAATTAAAAAAGCGTTAACGTTTTCTAGAGTGCCCAGATAATTTTTGACAAATATTGATATTTTCCTTCAAGATGTGTCTGGGCTGGAGCTACAGATATTCTGCCACATCGCATCCTTAGACATGTTTTCATTTAAATTATTTAAGCTGTGGTGTTTTATTTTATTTTATTTTTTCCTTTCCCAATGAGGTACCTTAAGGAACTCAATGGAAATGAGGAGTTATTGTGATTACTTAGCACCTGACTTCTGGAAGAAACTCTGAAATCATTGAAACGTGGTTTCACGTTTCTGCATTGCGACTAATTCCTTCTGGGTGTTTTCGATTGTTTTAAACTGGTTCACGATTTATTATCGTTGCCTCTTCTGTCCTCCGTTTGTTTAATTAGCAGTGCTTCTCCGGCGTGTCATAATAAAGGGTGGAAAACAGCATCATCATAGCAGTTACCTGTCTCCTGCAAGAAGCCCCAGAATTACCCATGCCATCCGAGATCCCAAAATACCCATCTTGCCCACGGGCACCCGTAGGGTCTGCAATGTACTGACATTATTCTTAGACACACTGCCTGGGACTTCTAGGAATGGTGTCCCAGCAACGACCAATCGCTATCCACCTACGATCCGGTGCCACCGTATACACTTGGGTAGGGACTACTACTTCTGGGAAACATTGAAAAAAATCCATTACCTTCTGTGTTCAAAGCAGAGGGGAATGAAAGAGGCAGCCGACAATGCCAGCTAGCCATTCACAAGTGCAGAGAGCTCCTGGGAACATTTGAAAGTATTGTGCAGACTCAGAAACGCTGCCTGTCAAAGGGAATGACCCTTGTTTGTGGGTCTGAAAAACATCCCAAGTCCCCATCTTTGGGGAACAGGAGGGTGTTTCTCGGTGAGGAGAAATCTAGACCTTTTGTGTTCTTGTAGCAATCTTTGGATGTTGTTGGCTTTCTTGCTTTGTATTTGTGTGTGTGTGTGTGTGTGTGTGCAGTGAGAAGGATTTTTTTTTTCCTTAACACAATCCGAATTGTCAGTACATGTGGCCTGGGGCTTCCAAAAAAAAAAAAAAACAGATGTATATGTTTATCTGTAGAAGAAAGCTCAGAGAGATCTGGAACATTCACCCTGCACGGTTGTGATGCCATTGTCTCTAGCATGTGGTGAAATCCTCAGTGCAAACCTGTTCCTGTGCCTGTCCACTTTTCTGCATCCTTTATTGTGTCCCCTGATTGCTGCTAAATGCCACCTAGCTGGGCTGTGAGTTGAAAGGGAAGTAAGAACAAATTGGAAAGTCATGATTTCCGTCCCTGTAGAAGGCGCATCACTTAATTGCCAGTGGAGGTAGATCCTTGGAAAATGGATGAGAGCTACACTGGGGGAGGTCTGTGACTTTCTCTTTTACAAAAAGTAAAAGAACAAAAGCAGTATCATCTACCAAGGGGCAGGAAGAAAAAGGGCAGGAAAGGTCAGATCTGTTGCCTTCTTTCCTATCTGCACAGATGCTAATTTTAGAATTCCCTTCTATTTCTTTGAGATGTTTGGTGATAAATCCATGGATCCTTTCTCAAAGGTGTTTTTTAAAGTTTATTTTTTTTATTTAGTGTGTGTGTGTGTGTGTGTGTGTGTGTGTGAGTGTGTGTGTGTGTGTGTGAAAGAGAGAGAGAGAGAGAGAGAATCAATAGGGGAGGGGTAGAGAGAGAGGGAGAGAGAGAATTCTAAGCAGGCTTTGCACTGTCTGTGCAGAGCCTGATGCAGGGCTCGAACTCATGAATCATAAGATTGACCTGAGCCAAAATCAAGAGTTGGATGCTTAACCAACTGAGCCATCTAGGTGCCCTGAAAAAAAATTTTTTATTGAACCCTACTAATCAGGGAAAAATAACATTGAATATTAATATACAGCAGGCAGTTCATACAATGTTTTGCAATTTCATTTTGAAATGAAAAGTCTCAAGACTATGGGGCTTGTGGTAATACCTCAAAAATAAAAGTTGTCTTTTGTTTGTTTTTATTTTATTTCTTTTTAATTTTTTTTAATGTTTATGTATTTTTGAGAGAGAGAGCGAGAGTGTGAACGGGGGAGGGGCAGAGAGAGGAGACAGAGAATCTGAAGCAGGCTCCAGTCTCTGAGTTGTCATCACAGAGCCCGATGAGGGGCTTGAACCCATGAACTGCAAGATCATGACCTGAGCCCAAGTTGGACGCTTAACTGACTGAGCCACCCAGGCGCCCCTTGTTTGTTTTTGTATAGTAGGTATAAATAAAGAAAATCTTGTACTGTTTGAATCTAAAGCATCTGAATGAAGTGTCAAAGCTCACAAGAGGTGAGGAAAAGTCCCCCAAAGCAACGGATCACGGACACAACCTGAGCCAGCCGGTGGCGATGGTTACTGACATTTAGACACCAAAGTCCTAGGAAGACATATTGCTCTGATTTCCTCCCATTGAGTTCAAACCCCAGTCTGAATTGTGATTTCACAGGAAATACCTTGAATAGACACTAGCACCAAAATACAACATTCTGTAACAATCTTGTTGATAATAACTAGTAATTTTTCACAATTAAGTTGGGTAAGTGGTCTCAAGAACTTTGTGTAAACTTGTCACTTTCAGGTTCGAGCATTTTCTAATATGGTCCTTTTTAATTTAATTTAATTTAATTTAATTTAATTTTGTTTTATTTTGTTTTATTTTATTTATTTTTTAAATGCTTGTTTATTTTTGAGAGAGAGAGACAAAATACAAGTGAGGGAGGGGCAGAGAGGGAGGGAGACACAGAGCCCAAACAGGCTCCAGGCTCTGAGCTGTCAGCACAGAGCCCAACTTGGGGCTCAAACTCACAAACTGTGAGATCATGACTTGAGCGGAAGTTGGACGCTTAACTGAGTGAGCCACCAGGTGCCCCAAATTTATCTTATTTTTTTTTTTACAACTGAAAGACTTCCCCATTTGAAAACTGTTTGTTGTTGTTGTTTGTTGTTTGTTGTTTGTTTTTTTTCTCTGCCTGTCTTTTGGGAGGATTCAGTCTCCTTGAGGGAAGCATCATAAACCCAAGTCCCAGGAAAGGAAATGAGGAGCATATTCTGTCACCTAAACACATATCCAAGAGGTTTTGAGTGACCAGTGCCCCTCGGTTTTCAAGAACGTGCCAAACATGCCTTTGATTCAAGTGCCTTTCCAGCAGTGATCGGTTCTGTCCCTTAAGGAATCTTTATGGGAGAAAAAAAGCTTGGACCTTCTGACCAAAATGCAGATCTAGTAAACATTTTCTGAACGTTATCAAGAGACGAAGGCCTGTCTTCTGCACAAATACACGGAGATAAAGTCAGTCCCCACAAGATTTTTAGCCCATTTTCTGTCGTAGCCTCTTGGGCAGTTTGTAGGTACAGGCAACTGTGGAGTCTTCTTAACTAGAGTTGTCATCGTAACAAATAACACTTCCTGCCCAGGGAGAGGAAATACCTGTGAAAGATGACAGAATATTAATTTTAACACCCTAGTATGAGCTGGCTGGGGAATATTTTGTGAAATTGTTCTGGACTAGTCACTTTGCGAGTCTTAAAAACTTGTTGGCCAATAAGAAGCAATGAATGGCAGCAGTACTCTAGAATCTTCTGTTTCCATGAAAAGCAGACTCCATTTAGGACTTTTAAAAGGGGGTTTCTGGTGAGAATTTTCCTCTACCCCTGAAAAATTTACTCTCTTCCACATTTTCTTATTTTTCTTCCTCTGGCACCCTTCCCCCTCACCCCTTTATAAAATTAAACAGAGCCAAGAACTGGCATGCCAATGACCCAGCCTCATGGCGACTTCTCAGCCGTCTGTTCAGTTGGAGAAAAACATCACGAAACGTTTACATCTTGTCCGATCTATTTTTCCTGATCCAGAGTATTCAGAACATCCAGCACTAGCGGTAAAAATCCCCAATACGCAACCCACGAAAGCCACCCACACTCTGAGAGATGTCTTACCCTGATGGCCATGCTAAGTGTTTGAAGCCCTCATGGCTCCCACCGTTAAGGACAAACGCACAATCAAAACTAAAAAGCAAATTGATTTAAAGATGTACTGGCAGCTGCACTAGACTATATATTCTCTCTGTTTCATCTATATTTACATAGAGTGTGAGCAGAACCCTGAAGGCTCATGTAAGTTACGTTAAGTGGTGGCTTACGGGGAGAAATAACCCTCAGAAACCCCAGATAAATTGTGAATGAGAGCCTTAGCAGACCCCAGCCTGGATGGTGCATCCCCCCCCCCCGCCTCCCACCCCCATGCAGAGATATCTGTGTTCAATTTGGCCGACCAGTTTCTTATACAAATGCTGCCTTAGTTTCATTGTACATCTTTTCTAGGAAAAGAAGGGGGGCGGGGGGTGGGGCGGATAAAAACCCTCTGGAGCAAAAGAGGTTTATCTTGCTGTGTTTCGAAACAGTTTCGGTCATGGAGTTTTCTCTAAGACCACATCCCCCTCCCAACCCCGACTCAGTTTTCCCCGAGGCTACCAATTTTATATCCAAGGTAAATCTAGCTAAAATTAAGAAACAGAACGTACAGCTGCCCTTACTGCTGGCCCACAGATGTTACCAAAATCTGATTAAAAAGCCCTTAATCTCCTGCTGCACCTTTTCATTAGTGTAATAATCATTTTTGCCAAATATCTTGAAGAAGGGGGAAAAGGGGAGGGCGACGGGGAGGTTTTGATCATCAGGATCGCTACAAATGCACGCGGATCCTAGTGGGGAAAATGAGGAGTGAGGTAATCCATGTGCTGAAATATTTTTGCTTCTTTTTCTAGAAAATGTGCAATTTGGTCAGGCAGAAAAAATTGAACAGAGCCTTCCAAGCAATAAATCACTGGATTGCTGGTGACATTCATACAATGCGGATATAGTGTTAACTGTACCAGTCAGCCAGCCCCCTCCTGCACCCAGCCTGTCCCTAGGAGGTGACCTTGTGACGGTGCGGTAATCAATCATCCTGGCGTAGGACACACTGTTTTTGTTTAATATTACACTATTGGAATATATAGTAAACAAAGTGTAAAGGAAATTTGGAGAGCAAGCACTATATAAGGAATGTTGTAGTCTGTGAGCCGCCTGCAGAGAATCCCCTCCTCCCCGCAGCCTGTGAACAGCTAGTTACCAACTTCACAGCCTTAGACACCGAGCACGTCCGCATCGGCAAGCTGGTGTTTCTGGTACAGAGCACAGAGCACGCAGACGGTACTTAAAATGTTAAGGGAAATGAGACCGGAACTCGGAGAGACTGGAGACACCAGGCCCTGCGCTGGGTTTCCGAGGCTCCCTTGCTCACCACCCCCCTACCCCCGTTTCCATTTTCCCCTTCACGCTTCCTCTTAGGATTTTTCTGACCAAATACTCAGGAAGAATGGACTTTGATTTCAGAAACACAAATTCAGGCATGCCTCTCGACGGGGGCACGTCTCCCAGAATATTCGGGAAGGGACACGAACCAGGACCTGTGTCCAGTGTGTTGAGGTTGAATGCAGACCAGCTCCTCCAGGCCTCTTGCACCGCGTTCTGAGAATCTATTGTCTTTAGAGTGAGTTACATGCACATAAAGCAGAAGCACGAAAGTGGGAACACGGGGCCTTATTAACTGGCTGGGTTGTTATCTTCAGTGTGGGCCACTTTGGGGCCAGGCTAATCCACAACATTCACGGCTACTGACGAGACCAAATTTTATGGGGGAGATTTTCAAAGATGGATAGGTCTAAACAAATTAATCATGAAAAGTGAAGGACCCTCTTTTTTTTTTTTTTTTTTTTTTTTTTTTTTTTGAGCCGTGCAGCATTTCCTCCAGGTGGTAAGCCCTTTTGCACGGGATGTTGCAAAGTGCACTTTGATTCTATTTCTTCAGGACACATGACACACCTTAGAAAATCATGGAATTGGACTTGTTTGGGATGTCACATCATCGGGTGGGATTTTGAGCTTAAGTTAGGGGCAGAATTGGACTCTAAACACACATAAGTGGAGACTTTTCACAGCCCACTGAAGTGGCATGTTTTAGCTCACATCACATCCAAACATTCTCTCCCTAGCACATTGGAGTTTTCCCTGTTTTTCATGGAAAATCAGCAAGTCAGAAACAGTCAGTTGATTTTTACAATGTGAGTTCTGGGGCCTCTAAATGAGCGTGATAATCATACAATCCAAAGGAAAACAGTGGTGGAGTATTTAAAATCAATGTCGTGAAATGTATTCAGAAAGATCGACAGCCACGCATTTCCCACGTGGGCACGGAGCTCATTTCAATCACTGGAAATGAGGTTTCAGGGTGACACATCCAAATTTCTCTTGGAGCATTCTGTGAATAGCACCGCTCTTGGTGGGGGGCAGGGCTCAGGGAGGTCCCTTCTCACACGAGGCTCGGGATGGTAGGAGATTCTCAAGAGATGCTGGGTCTGACGGAAACCTCGAGGTGGTTGGACAATGCTACGAAATGTCCGGAAAGGAAGAGAAATCGGAGGCCACGCATGTCCATGTAAAAGGCCTTGGGTATTGTGCAAAATTGGGTTGGGGAGGTCAATGTAGGTCCATATCGACCTACACTAGTGAGGTGTCTGGGTCTACTTTTGACCGCAGGTCGGTTAAGATTTTGTGTGTGTGTGTGTGTGTGTGTGTGTGTGTGTATAAAGCTTTTATCCAATCAGAAGGAAACCTCACTTATTTTTATATCAAGCTTCCTTCAAAGAAGCAGCACACAGCATATTTGCTGACGGGAGTGAGGAATGAAGGGGACCGGCGACAGTGATGAATGATGCCTTGTTTGGGACCAAAAATGCCTCTGGGGAGCAAGGACAGAGACTGGGGAACAGAAGGAAAGTCTGTGAGGGGCAGTGACGCATACGTGCACTCACGCCCCCACACTGCCCCCCTCCCCATGGTCAGCTCTACCTTGAGTAGAGTTTCTATAGCACAGCCCCTGGTACCTCGCTGGAGGGCCAGGAGGAGGCCCATGAGACACAAATGGTCCCTCTGTTCTCTTCTTTCGAGATAATCCAGGAGCCCCAGTAACAACGCTGTTCCTGGCTTTGTTAATTCAAAACATTAGAAAACAAAAAATTGGTGGTCAGTAAACACATGATCTTGCGACACTGTCTCGGATGAAAGAAATTGCAGCCCACGAAATGTTAAAAACTTTTAAGTAGTAAAACCTCTCGAAAAGCTCTATTACTGGGGAAGCAGCAGTATTTATTTCTTTTGCTTTGCTGAAATACATGTTGTTGTGCGCTCCGTATCCGCAGCAGGGAGATTTTTATCACCTCTCTGACTAATCCAGCTCCATTATGAGTTATGTGCTTATTTTAAATACGTTCTCCTTCCTGCCCTCAGCACTTTTTTCTTGACTGTTGCTAAGCCTTCCTGGGGCAGAAGTTGTTTTGGGTATCATGCTTCAATATACGATTCTATTCTTCAAGAAATGCTGCTGTTCCCCTCCGCAGGGGTGAATTGAGAGCAAGTGCTCTTAATATGCAGCAAGAAATCTGCAGACAACCACATCCAATCTGCATAGCTTTGGCTGTGTGAAAATTCTAGTCTCCAAAGGATAAATGCAAAAAAAAAAAAAAAAAAAAAAAAAAAAGGTGGTCTTTTTGTGTTTAATTATCTGACTTTTAACTAGCTGAGGTATAATTGTTACAATGAGCATTGAAAATATTTTGGGCAAAAGCACTGAGTGTTTTTCAAATTGCTGATAAGAAAACTATTTGAGCAAATTAAAAAAAAAATGACAAAAATAAGACCCCCACAATAAGTATTCCTTTTCTGGGATGGTTACAATGAGAGCTGACATAAATTATTAGCATCTTGTGACTCCGTTTAATCCACCAACTTTCCCAGAAGTAGCATACTTAATATGAGTATGTTTATGTGGTTTTTAGAAACAGAAAGTTGAAGTATGAGACAGTATAACCTTCTCCCGCTAGTGATGACACATACTGGTTTTATAGTTAAAACTGTACAATATTCATTTGAGGGCTGATCTATATTTCAAAAGGAAAATCAGAATACAAGATTCATTATTTAGCCTGGAAATTCCTCACAAACAATAAAAACGGAGTGTCTATAAAAAATGTATTGTTTTCAACCTTAGGGGGAGAAACGAATGTTCTTCTTCAAATTTGCTTTTCCTTTAAAAGTGTTGGAAAACTAAGCTCGTGCACCGTGTGACTCTAGCAGCAATTTATTGATTTAAAATAATAGTAATGTGCACTTTAGAATCTTACCTCTGAAGACCTTGAGCATGAAATATTCCAAACAAAATATCAAGAAGAGAAATTTTACTGCAAGCATTTTGAATGTGAATTCGTGCCCAGATTCATTCTTGGGGGAGCCGTCCATCCCTGTCACTAATGTTTGTTCCAGGAGAATAACTCAGACGTGGGTCAGTGGTGTTTCAGAGAATGCACAGAAATTAAGGACTTCCTAGAACAGGGAAATACTGTTAGTCTCGGGTACCTGGCGCAAGCATACGGGGCGAAATGTTTAGAGGTTTTCAGCTTTTGTTTTAACTGCTATTGTCAAGCCTGTTGTTTCACACCTTTAGAAAGCATCAGGCAGACCTGCAGAGTTGTTTGTTCGGTGTGGAGAAAGACACTGATAAGCTTTATCGAGGAGCCCCATTTTCAATAGTTTTTCCAAATGTCAAAGACATTCCTTTTGCGTTAAATGAACGCGAGATGGGAGGAGAAGTCGGCCGACAGGTTACCTGGAATCCGACACACTAGTGCTGCTGTCAGCCGGCCGGGCTCCTTCGCAGAATCACATCACATACCTACGGCACAGCTTCAAGCCTTTGGGGAATGTTCATTTTCGCCCCAGTACCGTCCCCGGGTCCCACCTCCTGGAACAGTAATGGGTGTCAGGTAGAGTCTGGACCAGACAGGATTGAGCCACCAGCCCCCCTGCTGCGTGTTAATTTATTGCTTCAGACATTTTCATATCGGATTCATTTTCACCCACTCCGCGGCGGCCACACAAAGTTCCCCAGGCTGGGCCAGGCCAAGTGGCCCCCGCGTGCGGATCCCGGGCACAGAAAATGGCTTTCTTCACAGCACAGCTCAGGTACGACCCTGGGAGAGCACAGCTGTGCCGCCCCAGAGCTGGGAATAAATAGGACGCCATCCAGCCAATATGCGTAGGTGTGACAGGAACGCCCAAACAGGGGCTTTTTAGTAAACAAGAAAGGAAATTGTGAGGCTGCCGAGATCCCAGTGCTAGACGTCTTTCGGAAATGGTGTTATTTCCGCAAGAAAATACAGGGTCCCAGCTGCTTGGAATTTACATCAAAAATACCTTCTCCCCAGTTTTGTTTAGTGATTCTGGAGGACCTGCTGGAAAGGTGTTTGTCCCGGCGAGTAAATGCATGCACGGCTCCCCTCTCCAGCTTGGCCCCAGGGATAGTGGCTGTGCTGCCGGCCGGGAGGCACTCAGCCATTTGAGGAGCCCAGACAGAGGACTGGGGACTGCGGCCCTGGGTTTTGTCCCCTTCCCCTCCAAAATTCTCGGGGCTGATTAAAAAAAAAAAAAAAAAAAAGGCTTAATTTGGCCCATTGAATAGGACAAGAGAGGAAAAGATGTTTGCAAACACAGGAGGCAGTAGTGAACCTGTTTGCTGTCCCTGGAAACGTCAGCAGGCGTTGGTACCTGGATGACCATAACGGGCACGTCCTGCCTGTCAGCCTGCGTTTGCACACGTCTTCCCAGAGAGGGAAGCAAGTTTGTGATGGAGAAGGCTGGTGAGGCTCCTGGGCGCAGGGAGAGGCCCTCGTCTCCCCTCTGCCGAGGGAGGGCCGGAGCCAGCGATCACGGGGCCGATGTTGTTTCTGCCAGCGCCCCTCCACCTCCACTTACGCACGGATCCTCGCGGCTCACCTGGGAGACCCAGGTTTAAAGTCGGGCTCAGTTTCACATCCGCGCTCCTTATTTAAAAAGCTGACAGATACCTGGAGCACATTTTTACTCCTTTTCCTTCAATGAACAAACACAAACCCTTGTGTTCCAGGCGCGTGATGAACCCATGACCAGGGAGTGTCTTCGGGTCTATCGCTTGGCCGACTGGTTTTAAAAATCAGGCCCGGGCTTTTATGAGCACAGCACCGCTTGCTTGCCGTTTAGGAAGTGACGGCGGAGTCACATGTCAGGAGCACAGACCAAGCACTGTGTGACCGTGATTGGAAAAAGCACGAGAAACACAGAGCCCCAGTTTTGGGGGGCGGTTTTTAAAATTCAAATACAGTGGAGGCTCATGTCCAAGGTGCGCGTGTAGAGAAGTGGGCACGCCAGTGGCATCTATGATAAATTGGGTCTTACATACAGCAAGCTTGTGAAAAGCATCCAGTTGTTAAAGAATCAAATATGGTTTACGGAGGGACACATGCCCTTCAGGGAAGCCTGCGGGGAACGGTCCCACCAGGGTAGATAGAGAAGTCCTCCGTTCAACTCACTAAGATGGCAGACGAAAGTGGTTTTTAACACTTATCAGTTGGGTTTATGATTTCTGTGTCATTCGCCCTGTTTCTGACACGAGGAAATGTTCAACGCGAGGGAATCATTCAATGGCTTTTTTAAAACTGCACCGTAAAACGGGTTAGTCTCTCTTTCTGAAACCCATAAATGGCTAATTTAATCTCAGAGTCATACTACTGGAATTGTGAGTTTCATCTGCTAATTATTTGGCACCATTTTGATATTTTAAACGATTATGATGTATTGTGCGATGAGACTACCTTCACCGTGTGGGAAACTGGCCTGTGGCTCTGTGCATGTCCTGGCTTCTTCGGCAAAAACATAAAATCTTTGCCTTGGGAGCTGCAGCTAGGACGAGGCCAGTGGTTTTGTGGACGCTGTCTGCCTGCATCTGGAAGAACCTGGTATGGAACTCCTATTTAAAGAGTTAAAGGAAAATCTTTGCACCATTTTGTTTTCCTGTTGAAGAAACTCTCAATAATAATCTCTCTTTTATTTCACAGCCGGAATTAAAGAATTAAAAAAATAGCTCACCTCTGTTTTTCAGCCCAGGAGCCCTCACCTTTCCAAATGTCATGACCGACATTCGTTAAAAAAAAGATGACTATGTTTATTTTTGGCCTTTTTGAAGGCAAAATGGGTCCTGTGAGTTGGGAGGGAGGAGATGTTTGATGCGTGTGGAAACCCATCTTTCTTCATGCTCTGTCCTTCACTCTGGCTAATTAACAGCACGCCTGTTAGCTGGCTATATTTTATCTGCGACTTAGGGGCTTGCTACGGTTTTCTGGGAGGGTTGCTGCTGATTGAGCCAAACGTCTGTGTGTCTGGTTACAAGGCAGCGGCTCGGCACAGGGGGGACAGCCTGTTGTACCTCGTGCATCGACCGTTTCATTTCATATATCATTCCCAACTTGCAGTGCTGTTTCCTGAAGTCAAATAACCCTCTCCTTCTCGCCCATTATCACAAATCATTTTGTAATCCAACCCCCCGAGTTGCGTTAGGACTTGGGCAAAGCAATAGAAGGCACAGTGGTGGCAGAGTTACTGGGACACCCAGGCTCGGGATTCAGAGAAATGTTCCAGCTCCCTATCTGGCCAAGACATCGACGCCACAGGCCACCTCACCAGGGGTGTCTTTTTAATGTTTCATTTCAATGTGATGTGGGGGAGGGAGAGAGGGAGCGGGTGAGCTCAGCAGGGCCCACCCTCCCACCCTCCAGGTCTCTGCCGTGGGAGCCCAATGGCCCTCTGTGCCTGTTGTGTCTCCAGCCCAGCAACAGAGGTCAAACCATGGGAAGGCAAGTTGGGGGCCACAACCAGCTCAACACACCCCTCCCCCCACACAGTGTCTGCTGCAGCCATTGTCACCACCACAGCACTGGGGCTGTGGGAAATGCAGCAGTAAGCCCCCCGGGAGAGGGCTTGTCCCAGGACCTGTGATGTCAGGCCCTGCCCGCCATCTTGTTGATGAGTTACTTGACTGGGTGGGGGTGGGGAGGCTTTGGGGAAAGTTCATTTCTCTGTTTCTGTATTTATTTTTAATTTTTTAACATAACCTTTCTAAAGATGTATTGGAAGAAAGGCATAGCAGAGTCAAAGAGGGAGCCTTACCCACCCCACCCCCCAAAACTTTATTCACACAATCATCTGTTAATTCCTGAAATCTCAGTCACTCACACATATTGGGGTGTTTGAGGAGCTTAAACACACCGCATCACACCAATCCAGGTACACCAGGTACAGCATACGTTTATACAAAGGCACCAGTTTACTTGCAAAAATAAAGAAAATACAGAAAAATAGGTTAACTCATATTTGAAGCTAACTTTTCCTCCCACTGCTGATGGGGCCTGGGGTATGGGGCTGTTCCTCTTGAAAATAACAGTGGTGGTGATGTCGATGGGCGACCCCAACAGTGTGTGGTTCAAATGGCCCAGGGGGCCCGATTCCCGTCACTCACTTTCACAGTCGTGAGATGGAAAGCTCTGGCCTTGTCTTTCTCGAATCTTCTTTCTGTGATAAAGACCATGCACCCATTCATTCTTCAGAACACCGAGTGGCCTTCCCTTGGTGAGATGACAGATATGGTCAGTGGCTGTCTGCATAATCTATTTTGGTAGTCACCACAGGAACCCTTCACTCCCTGCTTCCGTGATGTATGCCACCAGACGGGAAGAAAAATGACTCCTTGGGGGAATCATTTGATCATAAATATGACACTGCACTTTGCACGGCAAGCACACCTCATCGTTGCCTCATGACACCACAGACAGCACTGTCTGGGGAAACTGAGGCCCAGGGAGGTGGTGTGGGTCATTCTAGAGCAAAGGAAAACAAAGCACGCTGTCCAGAGGGAGCCAGGAGTTACTTGAGCCGTAAGAGCTCATCTTGTCCTGAAACCTGACAGCCTCACGTGGGGTGACACGACCCTTGGGTAACAGCGCCTACACCCAGGGCCCCGTGGAGCCTTCTTGGGCCCTGCTTCCCCATCACACCCAAGCCTGGTGAATGGGCTCAGAGCAGAGAGCGTTTCTTCTGTGCTGCTCATTCCAACCAGGACTCTGATTTCAGCTCCTCATGCTGCCAGAAGGAGGAAGTTGTTGGGGGGGGGGAGGGGTAGGCTTAAACTTTTTCTTCTTCCTGCCTTCCCCTTCCTTTCTCTTCCTCCCTCCTTCCCTTCCCTCCCTCCCTTCCTTCCCTCCCTTTCCTTCCTTCCTTCCTTCCTTCCTTCCTTCCTTCCTTCCTTCTTTCCTTCCTTCCTTCCTTCCTTCCACCTCCTTCCTTCCTTTTTATATGTCTTTTTGATGTTGCGTATTGCCCTTATTTGGACAAGAAAACACATTTATTTATATACTGACATTTTCAAAGAAAGCAAATGCAATTTACCATAAGCTATGGTCAAAATTATCAATGTGGGCAAATACAGAGTGTTTCCAGTAATAGCCAACTCTCGTTTTTTAAAATGAAGACTTTACTTTTTTTGGATTCACAGCAAAATTGAAGGGAAAGCACTGAGATTTTCCTGCACAGGCAGAACCTGGCCCACCATCCGTACCACACAGGGACTCGCCCACCATCCATGTGCCACACCAGGAGGTACGTCTGTTATAAGTGATTAGCATATACTGACACATCATAGTCACCCAAAGCCCAGAGTCTACATTAGGGTGCGCTCGTGCTGTTGCACAGTTCTTTTATCCACTTGCCTACTGCAGGGCGCCTCCATTGTCTCCAAGTTTCAGTAATTATGGGTAAATTGCTATAAATACCCATGTGCAGGTTCCCACACTCCATAGTTTCCAACCCCTTTGGATAAATACCCACGAGTACACTCATTTTGGCTTTTGAGTCCAGATTTTCTTGGTTAATGGGAAACTGACCATGGTTGGCTAAAGAATTGGTCTATCATTTATGTCCATGTCCCAATACTTGGAACCTGTGAATGTTACCTGACATGGCAAAAGGGACTGTGAAGTCCTTACTTGGGTAAGGATTGTGAGATGGGGAGATTGTCCTGGATTCTCTGTAAGGGTCTGCTGTGATCACAAGGGTCCATCGAGGAGGGGAACAGGAGGGACAGAGTTAGTATGAAGAGGAGTAACAAGACAGGCAAGAAGTTGGGGTGCTTCAAAGGGAGGGGTGTGAGCCCAGGAATGCAGGCACCTCTGGAAGCTGGAAAAAGCAGACAACAGATTCTCCATGAAGCCCTTGGAAGGGGCACAGCCCTGCTTAGATTTGATTTTAGACTTCTGACCTCACAACTGGAAGAGAATAACTTTGTTGCTCTAGGTGACAGTTTATGGTGCTTTGTTACAGCAGCAACAGACAACTAATACCTTAGCCAAGGATGAGTCCCTCCTGGGAACTCTGAGTTGTTCGTTCTCAGCTCCAGTGGTTCTGCCCCTGTTTAATGATCCTCTTTGGACTCTAAGAAAACCCATGTGGTGTGTCAGGAAGATGGAGAGCTGACTCTGGTCTCTGAGGAAGGCACAAGCCAATGCAAATCTTTTCTGAGGTTCAAAAGAACTGTTTTTTCAGTCTTTATATTTAAAAAATGTGTGTGCCTTTGTAGTCACTGATTGGCTGCCCATTTAGTATTTCTGGCTGGGCTAAAACCCAGGAAGGTCTCATGAGAAAGGCTGATCACGTGAGATTGTCCAACTAATGATATTTGGATAAATTCTGGGTAAGAAACCAAGTTTTTAGATGCTCTTCCAACCCAAACGTGGAAGCTGTGTGAAATTTACACATCATTCCTTAGTGGTCTGCGGGATCAGCAGGCGTTGTGAAATAGGAAGCAAGAGAGGCTGGAGAATAACCCTGGTCATGACCCTGGAGCAAGGGAAATTGCTTAAAACCCCATCGTAACTATATCCTGCCCCTTGGATGCAGAGGTGGAGCATTGCAAAGAAAGAGAACAGCCCTGAGCTGCTGGAGTGTGTGCCCTGAACAGCATTTTATGTGCTTTGCAGCCAAGTTCTGCCCTCTTTGAGTACATGAGCCGCAAGGTAGGGGGACCATGTTGTCCCAAGTACAATCTACTCACAGAGGCCTCACACAGCCCCAGAGAAACACTGTGGGGGGAGGTCACTAAGTTTCCCATTAAATTCTAAGCCCTTCTCCACTTTTAAATAATGTACTTCCTGGTTTCTAGGCTTCCCACCACGGGCTAAATGAAATTTCTCATGAGAATTTCAACCAAAGGGGTCTGGGAAAGCCACTGCAATTATATGAAGCTCACACATTTCTGATGAACATATTCTTTCTACTAAACTCCCTTTCAAACTTCCTGGGATGAAGCTTTTCCATTCTGCTGAATGGGATGTTGGAGTGTTTGTAACAAATGTTCTCTTTGTTACCCAACCTTATATTTTGGGCTTACTGATACAGTCAGTATATCAATTACTTACTGTTTACTTACTGATACTTGTATGTACATCATTTATATTTTTAAAATTTTTGACAAGCTGATTAGACTCAATACTAAATAAAACAGTAAGTAATGATAAAACTTATTTATGGGATTCACCTTATGAAATACACACACACACACACACACACACACACACACACAAATGCTCCCATGGAATCACAAATGAGGTTAAATGGCTTCAATTTTTACCTTTGAACCTACTTGTTTGGCGGCAGAAATTGTATGAAGCATGGCAAGAAAAAAGAAGCCAAAAGGAAAATGTGCTAAAAGTAAAAACTCAATTCTGATAGATGTAGCTCCATTTTGCACATTCCAGCTGTTGGAAATGGCATGAGAATGGTCAGGTTATCCCTGTGCTGTTGAGATATGCCACGAGAAGAACAGGAAAGAGGATCAAAACTCGACTATAATTCTGAATTGTCCGAGAAAATCTTGCTGCCAATTTAACATAACATAAAAGCCTGAACTAATTGACATGGAGTTATATAATAGGAATACTCTGGGCTTTCAATAGGTTTTCAACAGAGTCATTTAAGAATTGATCTCAGCTGTAATTCACTAATAACTGGTACTTTGCTCTGCGTGTTCCATTAATAGTTAAAGAACAGACAGAATTTAGGAGCCACAAGGTGGACTGAGGAGGGGCATAGATGCCATAAAATGACACAAAAGACTTTTTAAAACATTCAACCCACTAAAGTACTGGAAGGCACTTTGTAAGTAGCTTTGTAGGAAGCTCTGAGAAACAGATGAGAAGCCAGATGAGGAGCACCTTAGGAAAGCACTTGCTGGGCACCTCTGAGATAGGAGACAATGGAACTTGGGGACTCGGTGGTGTCCCCCAGAGTAACTCTTGCCCAGAAGAGTTTTCAGAAGCCTGGCTTGCTGGAAGTCCTAGCCCACCCAGAGCTTGGCACTGGGCAGCATCTGCGTCTGCCCAAGATTGAGCCAAAGGGGGGAGATTAGAGCCGGAAAGGTGTGAATTTCCAGGAGGGATGCTGAGATCCATATCCCAAGCACAGAAGAGGGACAGAGGGGAAAGTCACTGGATGAAGACATAATGGAAAATGTCTCCCAGAGTTGAAGAAATGCTTGAGTTCTCAGATTGAAAGACTGAGTGTTGAGGAGAGTGGGTATAAAAAGATGGAAGTCTAACCTTATTACTGTAAAAATAAAATTATTAAGGGATTTCCAAGAAAGGGAAAAAGCACAGCTACTTCTGAAGAATCAAGGATCATAGGGACTTGCAATCTTTTCATGAGTAACACAAGCAAAAAACACTGCAAATTTCTCAGGGAAAACAAATTAGACTCCAGAATTGTATACCCAGCCAAACTAGCATCCAATAGAGCAAAATACAGTTATTTCACTCTATAGGGACCCAGGAAGTGTACTCTGTGTAGACTCCCTCTGGAGGAATAGAGAGTAGACTCCAGAAAAAGAGCAAGACTAAGCACACTATGCTTGATTATTGACTCCGTGTTTAATGGAACGTGACCTTTACTGCAGGCTATTTAACCTCTGGGAACCTTGGTTTTCTCAACGGTGAAATGGGGTAACAATAACTTTATTTGCAAGGCTATTGTGAGGATTAGAGAAAATGAATGTAAAGCTCCCACAAGGGCTCTGAAAGGTGAAGAACACATCTTTATGCAATGAATGAAGAATCTATTGGTTTCTTCAATCCCCTACCTCTGTGCACCTGTATTGATGAGGCTTAGATCCACTGGCAGTCAGGATCGAGTCCAAGTCAATTCCCTGAAATTGTCATTTCCGATGAGGGCAGAGATCTATGAATGAAAAGGAAATGATTTTATGATTTCTAGTTCTTTATAAAAATATTCTTTTAATGTTTACTCATTTTTGAGAGACAGAGCCAGAGTATGAGAGGAGGAGGGGCAGGGAGAGAGAGGGAGACACAGAATCTGAAGCAGGCTCCAGGATCTGAGCTGTCAACACAAAGCCCAACGTGGGTCTTGAACCCACAAACAGTGAGATCGTGACCTGAGCCAAAGTCAGATGCTTAACCAACTGAGGCACCCAGGCGCTCCCCCCTCCTTTAAAAAATTTAAAAAAAAAATTTTTTTAAACGTTTATTTATTTTTGAGACAGAGAGAGACAGAGCATGAACGGGGGAGGGTCAGAGAGAGAGGGAGACACAGAATCGGAAACAGGCTCCAGGTTCCGAGCTGTCAGCACAGAGCCCCATGCGGGGCTTGAACTCACGAACCACGAGATCATGACCTGAGCCAAAGTCGGACGCTTAACCGACCGAGCCACCCAGGCGCCCCTTAAAATTTTTTAAAAATGTTTATATCCTTCTAATTTTTAATCTTTTCACAAACATGATAAATTGGTAAGATTTCCCTCTCCCCCAATATATCCTGTTCCTTTCTTTCTATAATTTCATCTGTATTGAACATATTTGTCTGTACCCTTTTGGGCAGCAGGAATGATACTGTACATATATCCAGAAATGACTGAACTTAGTAATCAAAGGACCATTTTTACTTGGTAATCACGAATTCTTCATAAAGCTTTTCACATCTGACTGTGCTTTCAGAGGGGATAGGCAAGCAGGGGGAAATTTTTGTTCAACTGCACTGTATTTTTATTTCAGAAATGTTCATTTCCCTTAATGTTGACTTCAAACAACTCATTTGAAGATAACTAATGATGGAGCATAGCCAAAGAAATTTGACCTAATTTCTGCCTTCCTAAAGAATGATGAACATTTTACATACAGCCAACTAAAGTGGATAAGGATGAAGTCAAGAAAAGGGCAACTTGAAATAGTGTCAATTCCTTTTTTTTTTTCTGTTATGGTGGTGGTGGTGGTGGAGCTTTGAGAAAAGTTTTAACTCCATATTAAAAGAAAATCCCCAAACGGTGCTGCCTCTGTGGAAAACAGTATGAGGTCTCCTCAAAACATTAAATACAGGATTGCCATATGATCTGGCAGTTCCACTCTGGTTACACAGCCTAAAGAATTGAAAGCAGGGTCTTGAACAGATATTTGTATACCGGGTTCATAGCAGCATTATTTGTAATAACCAAAATGTGGAAGCAATCCAGTGTCCATTGGAAGATGAGTAGATAAATAGAATGTGCTATGTACAAATAATGGAGTATTATTTCACCTTAAAACAGAAAGAAAAAAGAAAGCTCATGCTGCAATGCTGATGAATGAGGACATTTTGAAAAGTGAAATATGCCAGTTACAAAAGACAGTATAAACCGTAGGGTTCCATTCATATGAGGTTCCCACAGTAGTCAAATCCATAGAGACAAAAGCAGAATGGTGGTTTTCAGAGGCTTAGGTGGAGGGGGGTAATGGGGAGTAGTTGTTTAATGGGGACAATTTTCATTTTGCAAGAAAAATAAAAGAGTTCTGGAGCTGGATGGTGGTGATTGCACAGCCATATGAATGTACACCTAAAAATTGTTAAAATGGTATATTTTATGTGACGTGTGTGTTGCCACAATTAAAAATAATTTAAACAAGAAAAACCCAACTGGGCTTGTTCAAAGCTACTTAAGGTATGGGTCTTGACACAGACACACATTTGGTGGTACATATCTTGTTACATAACACAAGGGAAAAGTAAGTGGGAGAGAACTCTGACACCCTAACAGCTCTACAATCGTGTGTGGGTGGTGTGGTAGATGCCTTGGTACCCACCCAAGACCCCTTTCTGGGGCTGAGAGCTCACTCTCCAGCTGCGGTGGGGTTGGCTGCTAACAGCTCACAGCTGCCCCTTCTCCAGAGACCTGCTCTTAGCTAACGAGAGCTGCGTTGCCAGGGAGATTACCCACGCTCCCACCTCAGGGGCGGCCTGCAATCTTCAGTGACGAGTGTTTTTTCACTCAAATTATGATTTTTATCCATGTTGTTTGATGTAGCTCTAGAATAGATCATTCATTTTCAGTGTTGTATGTAATAATCCTTTGAGTGCTTCTCTCCACATTTATCTATTCATATCCTGGCAGTGGACTTTTGGGTTGTTTCAGGTTATTTTTTTTTTCTTTTTTTTTATGATGAAAAAAAAAACCCACACCAAACTGTTGTGAGCACTCTCGTAAAAATGTGCAAGGATTTCACTAGGGTGTGTACCCAACACTACAACTCCTGGGCTGTAGCACATAAAAATGTGTAAATTTGCCAGACACTGCCATTTTTTTTTTCCAAAGGGGTTGTGCAGACTTATGCTCGTACTAGTAATATTTAATGTCTTTCATTCACACACATCTTTCTCCAAACTTGGTGTTATGTAGTGGTAAAATGTGTCTCCTTGTAATCTTAACTACGTCCAGTACTAATGAGACAAAGCCACTTTACATATATTTTTGTGTCATTCATATTTCTGCAAAGTATCTCTTCACGTCTTCTGCTAGTTAGATTTTTCTCATTTCTCAGTGTTGTACAGTGTTATTTGTATGAACCTAGCTATGATTTGTTTTTCAAAGCTGGAGAGTCCGGAGTGTGATCACACCTCAGTTTATTTATGCCTCCTCTTTGGTTCTCACCAACGATGCTTCTCTGAACATTTGTGCACGTGGTTTTGGGGGCACATGAGCAAACATTTCTCTTGGGAATATACCAGAATGAAATGGTTGGGTCATAGCATATGCATATGCTTAGTTGCGTATGCTTAGGTGATGCCAAATAGTTTTTCAGAACGACTGAATCAGTGCACCCTCTTAATGCCGATGTGTCAGAGTTCTGGTTGCATTCTGGCCAATATGTGGTGGTGTTGGTCTTCTACATTTTGGGCATTTCAATGGGCATGCAGGCCATTTGTAGGGGTTCCATTTGCACCTCCACGATCTCTGATGAGAATGAGGACCTTCTATATTTATTGTCTATGCTTGCATATGCTTTTTAAGAAAATGCCCCTTTAAGTTTCTTGCTCATTTTTTTCTCTTCCTCTTTCTGATTCCTAGGAATTATTTATGTACTCCAGATAGAAAACCTTTGCCAGTTCTGAGTGTTGCAGGGCTCTGTGGCTTGTTTTTCTGCTCTCTCTTAATGCTGTTTCGATGCACGAAAATCTGTCATTGTAATTAATTCGAATTCATTGATCTTTTTGTTTGGGTGGAGAGCTCTCTTTCTATATCCTGTTTAAAAAGTCTTTCTCTAAGCCAAATGCATTGAGAAATTCTCTTGTGCTATCTTCTAGATGCTTCATTGTTTTGTCTTTTATGATTACTCCTACAATCTATTTGAGAATCAGGCATATGGGAGTTTATCATGCATATTTCTCTAGTTGTGTTTGGAAATATTCATGATAAATATGATAAAAGAATGATGTTTGCTTTGGCTTTGCACAACCTTCAACCACATGTTTTTAAATAGTGAATCTGTGTTGAATTTTTGTCAGTCTTGTATGCCTCGATGGATATGATCATATGATTTTAGTCTTATAATCTACCTATGTGATGAAAAATGTTAATAGATTCTAAAAATTATATTATCCCTATTTTTTTGGACTCACTTAACTTAGTCATGATATAATTTCTCTTTTAATGGATTTGATGGACTAATGTTTTGTTTGAGTTTGTTTACCTATCTTCATGACCGAAATTGGCTTGTGATTTTCTTTTTTGTGTTGTCCTCGTCGGGGCAGTTTTGGTGGCATGAGTCAAAGAGCTTTAACTCACTGTATTCTGTAGAATAGTTTGTATAAGGTCAGAATGATCTCTTCCTTGGCAGTTTGGTAAAATTTGCTAGAAAACCACCTGGCTCTGGTGTTTTCTTTCTCTGGAATATTTTAACACATTGATTTAATCTTTAGAAGTCAAAGAACGTTATCTATTCTTGGATCAGCTTTGGTTAGGAACTTTTTTCTGGAAATATTTTCACTTTACTTTTTAGTTTTTTTTTTGACATAGAGTTGTTCATGGCATTTAAAAAGTATCTTTTAAACATTTTCTGGGTCTACAGTTTGGTTCCATTTTATTTCTAACATTAGTTGCATATTTTTTCTTGAAAAATATTGTCAGAGATTTACCTGTTTTGTTTACTTGGCAAAGTGAGAATGCAGGTCTGTAGGCTTACCTGTACTCATTGCGTTTTGTGCATCACACAGGCTTTTATGTGTAATATTGACATGATCATTTCATTGTAATATTAAGCATTTCTATTTTGATTTTTTCTTTGATCAATGAGTCATTTATATGTATTTTTAAATGTTTAAAACATAAGGTTTTTAGTCTTTTTTTGGTTTTTGGCTTATAATTTCAATGCTTTGTGATGGGCATTTGTATGATTTGTACAATCATTTGTCTGAAACCAATTTTTAAGGTTTGCTGAAATTCGATTTATGACCCAGTACATGGACAAGTTTTGTAAACATTTTACTTGTGTTTGAGGAGATCTAATTTCCAGGTGGAGGGTTCCATAGATGACAACAATCAATTTGTTAACTGAGATATTCAACCTGCTTAATCTTTACTAATGTTTTGGCTATTTAACCTAGAAGAATGTTAGATCTCTCCCTATGGGGATGGCTTGTATATTTCTACAAGTAGACCTGTCAATAATTTTTGTTGAATCTTGTGAGGTTCCTTTACATTGCTCATAGAATTTTAGAATATTTTTCTCTTCCTTCAGTATACAGTGTATCTCTCTTTTCTCTCCCTAATAATATTTATAGGAGATTTTATTTCTTAGTTCTGTTTTTCATCATTGGCTTTTGAACCTATCCATATGCTTATGTCTTACATATATCTCTTGCAACGATATCAATATCTAGATATTTTAAAAATTTACTCTAATAATCTCTGCATTTCAATTGGGAATTTAGCCAAAGAACATTTATTATTGTTACTAGTATGCATGAGTTGTTGGCATCACTGCACATGTGTTTTCTATTTGTCTCACTTTAATGCTGCCTTTTTCTTGCTGGCTACTGAAAAATTAATTTAATTTCTTCCTATTTTACTTTTCCTTCTGTTTTCTTATTTCTGCACCTCTGCTGGCTTTGAAGTTATACACTTTAATTTTTTCTCATTAATGGTTACACTTCAAAATATAATATGCACATGAAACTTAAGAAAATCTAGATAAGTTTTCAACTCTCTTCTGGAAAATACAAGTATCTGAGAACAACCTTTAATGACCCCTTTGGACTTACATTTTATCCGTTTAAATTGTTTTAATTCTGTCCTTGTTCATCCCCAGAAATTAGACATCATAATGATTATTACTTCGTGTAATACTTGTTTAGATTTTCCTTCTGTTAGCTTTTCGTTCTTTTTTGCATCTCACACTTCCTTCTAGAATATTTTTCCTTCCTACTATGCGTTTTAAACTGAACGTATGTTTATTTTATTCTCACTTAAAAAGTTTTTTTTTTAATGTTTATTTATTATTGAGAGACAGAGAAAGACAGAGCATGAGCAGGGGAGGGACAGAGAGTGGGGGAGACACAGAATCCAAAGCAGGCTCCAGGATCTGAGCTGTCAGCACAGAGCCGGACACGGGCTCGAACTCATGAACTGCAAGATCATGACCTGAGCTGAATTCAGACGCTTAACCCACTGAGTCACCCAGGTGCCTCTTTCTTAGTCTCATTTTTAAAAGGGAGCTTTTGTGGTTACATACTTCCGGCTCACTTAGCACTTTCAAGATACTAATCCCTGGGCCCGTGGCTTTCCCTGTGGCTTCTGAAAAGTCTGCCATTGGCCCGATAGCTGTCCCTTTGTGGGCAATTTGCTTGTGCCTCCTCTTTCTCGAAGAACTTCTCTTTGTTCAGACCTTGTGCCTGTCTTATGTTGCTTCTTCCACATGGTGCCTCATTTCCTTGTATGTCTGGAACGTTTTTGACAGTGAATTCATATTCGATAGATTGTTATTCACTGAAAATCCTGAAAGCCTATTTGAGTACAGTTTTCTCCTTAGAAGATTTTCATTTGGTTTTGCTTGTTTTGGGGAGCCAGGAGTCACCACTGACATGCGCCACTTTTAGTCTGATTCTGGAGTCTCAGCCTGAAGCTGGGTGTGCCAATTTCAGCCCTCCTTGCTGCCCGTGGATCAAAGTTTGCTCCTGAAGTTTCAATGCTGACATTAGCCTTCCGGGCCCCTGCACCAACCCCCACTAGCACATCTCCTACCTGCTTCCCACCTCTGGTTCTCCCTGCTCTGACTTCAGCTCACATTTGGGAACATCGTCCATTTTCTTCACTTTCTGTGAGCCTTGCAATCCATTTGCAATTACATTTGATGGAGGACAGAGCTGTTTTGAGAGATGGGCTCTTCTGTGTGACTAGTCTGCCTTCCTGCCTAACACGGAAGACTTGTGGTCCCATCGTGTGCTCACTTCTGCTCTAACCTGATATCGATTTGCTTACTGTGTGTGTGATGTGGATTTTTGCACATCTGAGAAGTACCCCTCTGATTATTTCCTTAGAAACTATGAGAGGAGCAGGGGTGCCTAGGTGGCTCAGTCGATTAAGCATCTAACTCTCAGTTTGGGCTCAGGTCATGATCTTCCAGTTTCGTGAGTTCAAGCCCTACATCAGACTGTATGGAGCAGAGCCCTGCTTAGGATTCTCTCTCTCTCTCTCTCTCTCTCTCTCTCTCCCTCTCTCTCCCTCTCTCTCTTTCTCTCCCTCTGCCCCTCCCCTATGCATGCTGTCTCTGTCTCTCTCAAAATAAATAAATACACTTAAAAAAATAAGAGAAAGAACCTAAGAGAGGAGAAGAATGACCCATTCTCTTCATATACTTGGAAATTTGGAAAACCTTTCCTGTTCCACTGAAGTTTTCAGGCTCTTGAGGCAGACGCCTTATTTGAGCCCTCTCTTCTCATTTCCAGGGCGCCTTCACAGAGGTTTTGGCAACCGCTCAATAAATATTTGCTGTTTGGCTGAGTCCAAACATTCTACTTTGTCTCCTAATCAGCATCTCTGATATATTTAGCTTTGTTTGCCAAAGAAAAGCAGAAACTGAAAATTTCCGAATTATGCAGACTGGGGATTTTGATACACACAGGAAAGTTATGCCGGAATGAGAATCTGAATTTATGACATTGAAGGAAGAAATGGCTAATTAATCTACACGGATTCTTTTTTCCCCCCCTCCATTTTGTTAAATTTGGAAGGAATTCAATTCTGTCATAAGAAATTGTGGTTAAATTTGGTCCCACCTACTCCAGCTGCTCGACCGAACATTAACAGTTCAAGGAAGGTGGGGGCAACAGTCATCTGCCTCCTAGTGTCCACCCCCTTGTCAGATCCTCTCCCTCGGAGTGTAAGTGGGACCTGTGTGTGCTTCTACCCAGAAGAATACAGCAAAACGTGATCACGTGCATGTGGATTCATTCCACACGGCTGTAACATCTGCCTTGCTGAGAGACTCTTTTCCTTGCTGGCTTTGAAGAAGTGAGTTGGCATATTGTGAGGGCCATCTGGAGAGGGCCACACGGCAAGGAGCTGAGAGCGGTTTCTGGGCAACAGCCAGCAAGAAACCGGGGTCCTTGGTTCTTCAGCCACAAGAAAATGAACCCTGTTAGCAACCAAGAGATGTCAACAGTGGACCCTTTCCCAGCTGAGCCTCCAAACAACACCCTAGACCTGGCCACCCCCTTGACTTCAGCCCTGTAGACGACCCAGCTAAGCTCTGCTCATGGAAACCTTGAGAGAACAAACGTACGTTCTGTTAAGCCACTAAGTTTGTGGTAGCACTGTTCCACAGCAATAGATAACTAGTAATGGACAACAGAAGAGCTTTCAGAATCTCCTCTTCAAGGTAATCTGCCAATACTTTTCAAAGTGGTGTGGATATTAGAGGAATACAGTAGTTCTTTCTTTATCTCTTGGCTGTAGACGCTGGGTCAGAATTATGTGGCTATCAAATGATAGAGGGTTTGGAAAAATTGAAAGGCACACTTGGAATGTGAGCTGTGGATTTTGGCAGGACACTGGCTAGTGCACAGTGAGTTCTGTCTGCCATTTGTATCCAGAATGCCTCCCATTGTGCGGAGTGGAAAAAGGCAATCATGGATTCCCACTGTGGCGGACGCACAGTGATAGGTCATGACCTTCCAACGCTTATGTACTAGCTGGAATCACAACATCTCATGCCCTAGCTCCATTACAGGGAATAAAACATCTGTCTGTGCAGGAGACAGAGAAGATGTTCAAAATGAAGATATCTGAGGATATCATGCTCAAAACACCTTTCCACCTGCTTGCCTAATATAATGTAGTCATTATGGCAATGAATGTTTCTAATAAAGTATGAAAATGGATTGTTTGCTTTGCTGCTTTTGCATGAGCTCTCATTTCTCTGTTTATGATATTGAAGCTGACATTTGCTTACCCTTTATCAGTGGAATATTTAATCGAGTCCAATCTGTAAGGAGCAAGAGAAATTTTTATTGTATTGAAAACCTGTCCCCCATGTAAAAGGCCTGGGAACCGGACAAGGCCCACAGAACAGGTGTGACTGTTAGAGTTACGAACGCCAACCTGGAGGGAGTCTTTGAAAGCAGAGCTGTCCCAGGCTTGTGGCTGGTACCTGGGCCTTGTGATACTCAGGTAACTTTGAGCTTTCAACTGATGCCTATGACACATGGTTGAGGAACTGACAGCAAACTCCGTGAGCAAGACTGTCTTCATTTTTGTAGTTGACTGTGCGCTGTTGGTCCTTAGGTGAACCTGATTCATGTCATTATCCTACTGCAAATTAGGGTCAATGGGATTATGCTCAGTGTCCCAAATATAGCACACCAGGACGTCCATAGTCCACACGTAATCTCTCTTCCATTCCTGCCTCCAGTGGCCCCAGTCTATGCCGGCCCCACCAGGGCCCTGGGTGTTTGGCTGAGCTTGTGTGGGTGTCTCACACCTGTCCTGACTCCACAGCTTTGCAAGTATTGCAGAGGCTACTCTTACCTCACACTGGTAGCTTTACCCCTGTTCCAAGGTCCAGTGCAACTGTTACCTGTTCCTAGAAATGTTTCCTAAATCTACCTTGTTACTCTCCCAGGCTGTGTGTGCACAGCAGTTTCTACACGTTGTACTCGTCCTCAGCTTGGCATCGTTTGCTTAGCTTAACCTCTTCCAGAGCATAGGTGACGGTGTGTCATCCCCAGCACACAACAGTGTCTCTCACACAGTGGGTGCTTTGAGAAACACTGCTATGTAGACGGAAGGTTTGAGGAATGTGGGAAGGGATTTGGGACTCTGTTCTGTGGGTGAGCATCTTTCCAAGTGTCCAATGCAAAGTGTTCTTTTGGGGGAAACTCCTGTCTGATTGCTTGCTGTGAGTTCTTCTAGTAGTTTATGCTGCCCATTGATCGCACTCTGTCATTCATTCAAAAGGCAGATGATTCTGGTTTTGTTAGTTTATGCTTTGGCTTTGGAAGGTTTGAGAAGTGGGTACCGAGAGCGAGTGACTTCATTTCATGGTGCCGATGTTGTGTTTCCATTTAAGGGGTGCCCATGGTTCTGAGCTAAGCCATGCAGGGTTCCGCTGCTGTGTGGGGCTAGACCTTCATTTCAGATGCTCTGATGATGAGGGCCGGTTACTGGGAGGCCCGCAGTGTTCAGACCAGCACAGTGTGATTTACGTTCTTGTTTTATGACAACATCCCAGCTTCATGGAATCAAAGCTTCCAAGTTAACCCCCACTCTTTTTGTTAATAAAAGTTTATTTATTTTTTAGAGAGAGGGAGAGAGAAAGGAAGAGAGAGAGAGAGAGAGAGAGAGAGAGAGAGACCCCAAACAGGCTCCATGCTGTTAGTGCAGAGCCCGATGCCAGACTCGATCCCATGAACCGGGAGATCATGACCTGAACCGAAATCAAGAGTGGGACACTTAACCAACTGAGCCACCCAGATGCCCCGGCCCCCACTCTTTTTGAATAATAAATGCAACCAACATCACTACTATGCTCACCTGACCAGCAGAGTGCAAGGCATCAATGCCATACCATCAGCTCTACCTGTGCTGATCATGTTCCAGAACTTTCCTGGTGTCACCTTCAGATTTCAGAGCCATTATGTGGCCAAGGGCTAGAGGAGATCTGGGAAGACACAGCATTGTGGGTAGGAAACAACTGAGGTGGAAAATAGTCATTTGCCACCTGACTGGGAGAACTTTGTGATATGTAAGACATAATTCCATGACCGTGATAAGAACATTCATGAAAATGTTACCTATTAAAAAAAAAAAAAAGGAGAAGGTAAAATGTAATTTTTTAAAGGCACTTTTCTGTGGTGGCTACTAAACAAGCTGCAGAATTTGTAACTAAACAATGCTGGGGCAGGAGCTCTGAAGCGTGTGCCACCCTGTCATCCCTCATTCCCAGACCTGTGGCTGGAGCTGATCCCCCATGGCCACTGAACTTTTCCGGGGGACAGCACGGGTCATCTCTGAACCTTGGTTTGCCCATTTGTAAACCAAGAAAGAGCTTTCCTGCCTCCAAACACTTTTCTTTGGTCTTTAGGAAAGAGGCACGGGATGAGCAGCAGACTCAGTTGGGGCTGACTGACTTCTTTAAGTGGGTCTTCTGACCAGGGTCTGAAAAGCCCACCTGGTGGTATTCCATGCAGTTCCAGTGACAGGTGCATGGATACCCTCTCTTGACTGGAGGTGAAACGGTGAGTGGTTGTACTGGTTTGTAGGGCAGACCAAAGAGAGGAACACAAATCGGGTGGCTTGACCAACAAGAATTTATCCATTCACAGTGTGGGGGTTAGAAGCCCGAGATCAAGATGTCTGCAGGGCTGGATCCTTCTGAGGCGCTGAGGGAGGGTCTGTTCCACACCTCTCCCCTCCCTGCTGGTGGCTTCCGGATCCTTGCGTGCATTGGCTTGTGTAAACATCACCCTGATCTCTGCCTTCATGTTCACACGACCTTCCTTCTGTGGGTGTTTCTGTGTCCTGTGTCTAAGCATTCTCTGTTCACAAGAACAGCAGTCTTCCTGGATAAGGGCCCACCCTAGTAACCTTATCTTACCTCGATTACATCTGCAAAGACCCTATTTCCAACTAAGGTCACATTCAAAGGATTTTGACAGCTCTTTGGGGGACACAATTCAATGCAAAATATCCCCCATGTGGAGATTCTCTCTCCCGTGGCACAACTTCGGCCACCAGGCATCATACCTTACCTGGCAGGTTCCTGTGCACTTATATCAAGTCAGGAGAACTCAGCTGAGCTTCTGGGATCCTCCTTTTGGCCATAGCAACTTTTCCAGGTCATAAGCTGCTTTCAGGTCAATTTCCCTCCAAACCCTGCTGCCTCTGGTCAAGCCCCTGGAATTCTCCCCTATTGCTCGGGGTACCTGTGCCCCCCTCCCTATTGCCCCGGTGCATATCTTCTGTTCTCTCCAGACCCCTGCCCTCAGGATCCCCAGTGTTCACCAGGAGGTGAACCAGGATGCCCACCTATCTCCTCTCAGTACCTTCAGTACATCTCTGATGCAGGCACTGCTTCCCCTTAGAAGCCCTCTGCTACAGCTCAAACAGCCCCCCCAAACCTTCTGCACCATGAGCACCGGACTGGCATTTATCCCGTGATGACTCTTGCTCTGTCAGCTGAACCACACCCTTCCTGAGGCTGGGACCATGACTCCAGCCTCACTGGGGATTTCTAGAGTCCGGCAAATCCTCAACTCGTAGATGGATCTGTCATTGCCCAAATGGTCTTAAGGAAGGATGTGACCAGACTTGTGTGTGAACATCTAGAGGTGGCCCTGTGCTGGTAACACCAGGGCTGCTCCCTGCAGTGGAGGAGTCTCAGCCAAGCACAGGGCTCCTTCTGGGACACCATTACTCCCGCTGCTCTGGGCACTGCTAAGTTGCGGTCCTGGTGTCATTTTGCTTGAGTTGTAGATGTCATCTGGAGGTCAAACACCGTCATGAAACATAAACCACAGGGTCAACTCCCTGAAGGATCTCCTTCCCCCCTGCATCACCATGGTGCTATTTCTGGTGGAGAGCACACACTGTCCATGAGCTGAAACAAAAAAAGACCAAGAGGCCCAATTTCACGGATAAATCAACAAGGCCACCAGACACAAGATGAAGGTGCATCTCTGGCCTCAAAACTTCCAAGTCATTGGGCAATTTCCCCAAATTACACCCGACCAAACAAACTGTTGGTAACTAGCCACCACAATAAATACTTGTACTGCCTTGACTCTGGGCTTCCCAAAACATTGTGGTTTACCTTTCTCCTGCTCCTTCTCTTCTTCTGTGGAAAGGTCCGAGCTCCAAACCACCTGCATGTGTTCATGTTCTGGCTACAAGGCTGCAGGGAGATGGGGCTTGGGGGCGGGGTGGGCATTTAGACCATAGAGAATAATGGTTTCTAAACTTCATTTTTAGCCAGAGAAGGTTTGTTTGAATGAAACCTTAGATAGGGCTCAGTGCATAAAATGGATAGAGGGGGACTGCCTTTGTAGATGGGCGGCCTGACGCCCGGAGCCCCTGCCCGTGGGCTACTGATCCTTCCTCCACAGCCCAAAAGGAGAGCTGTAGAACCCCCAGGGCTCCATGGATGTTATGTAACTTTTTAAAAAAATTTTAATGTTTATTTATTTTTAAGAGACAGAGCACGAACAAGGGAGGGGCAGAGAGAGAGGGAGACACAGAATCCGAAGCAGGAGCCAGGCTCTGAGCTGTCAGCACAGAGCCTGGTGTGGGGCTCGAACTCATGAACAGTGACATCACGACCTGAGCTGAAGTCAGACACTTAGCTGACTGAGCCACTCAGACACCTGTTATGGATCTTGTTTAAAGCTGCAGCTCAGGGTCCGTGAGTTCGAGCCCCGCGTCAGGCTCTGGGCTGACAGCTCAGAGCCTGGAGCCTGCTTCAGATTCTGTGTCTCCCTCTCATTCTGACCCTCCCCCATTCATGCTCTGTCTCTCTCTGTCTCAAAAATAAATAAAACATTAAAAAAAATTAAAAAAAAATAATAAAGCTGCAGCTCAGGCCCAGCACTCCTTCGTCCAGGGACCTGCATTGCACTGCTCATGGCAGGTGACGTCCCTGCTTCCATTACATGTTGCCAGTTCCAGGACTTCTCAGCCTTTTGGGACAGTGCTACGTGTCGAAAAGTCCTCCTCACATCAACATGCCATCCGTCTCCGAAAGCTCGGTCCACTGGCCCTTCTGGTGTGTTTGGCCAGCACACACGTCTGCCTCTTCCTCCATATGGAGACAACCGTAAGTGACCTTCTTCCCTAAGTCCTGGCTTTACATGAACCAACCCCAAACTGCTCTTCAAATGACTGAAGTGCTAGGCTCTCCATTGGCTCGGTCACCTGCCTCAGAATGCAGTCCCTGCTGTTGATTTTTGCCTGAAAATGCAGTGCCCGTCACAGAACATCCCACTCCAGTGTCGCCATCCCTCCATCTGGAAGCTCAATGCAGCCAGAGAATGCGTTTGCTTCTTTGCCACCATGTCTCACTGTGGTCATTAATCCTTCCTGCTTTTTCGTGCAAACATTTGTAAACCCACATCCCTCCCATCTTGTGCTTGTATAATTGATTTTTTAAAACCTAAATACAGAACTTTCAGTGACTCCCTGTTGCATTTTATTTGGTTTCATGTCGTTCAACCTGGCTTGCTCTTTCTGAGCCCTGTGCTGGAATTGAGCACCATAGCAAAGCTTGCCTCCCCATGTTGTTTGGCCTACAAATTTGATATCTCAAGTGTCTGGGAAATGATGCTTTAGGTCAGGTCAAGTGCAAATCTCTGCAGCCAGCACCGAATCAGGGCTTTCTCCTAGGCAGATATTAACTCATTGATCAGCACTGCCCAACCAGCTCCCGATCCGCTCTACTCTGCTGTGTGCCAGCTCACATGTCTCTGTGTCATTCAGATACACAACAGTAGGGTCTCATCTGGATCCCTTAGCCCAATGCCATGAGGTAAGGGGAGCACGGGCAAGAATGCCAGTCTTGTTAATGAGGGCACAAAAAACTTTGGCTTTGCACTCAGAATTCCACCAGTTTGAATTTGGATGAACTGCTTACTCACATGCTCTGACTTTGTCTCTTTACCTGTTAAATAGGCATAATAGTTGCCTCGTGTTTTCTCTGTCCTGGGCCACGTAGGCAAAGCCAAACCCTCCCAATGTCCCATCGGCATGCCAGAGGGAACACACACATGCCCACCTTGAACCAAAGCCCACCTCTCAAGGGTTCTCCCAGAATTCTTCTTTGCTTACCTGACTTGGCATGTCTTGGTCCCATTTCCCAGGCTATCAGGTATGTTGACCTTGTCTTCAGTTTCTCTTGTTTGCTAACCCAACTTGGATTCTCATCCCTGCTGCATGGTCATCATTATACTCTCAGTTCTACCACCTTTGGCTGCAAGGTCAAGGTCCTAGCCTTTCTGAGTCTTGATGTTCAATCTATAAGAAAGAGAACATAGCATCTGTCTGGTAAAATGGCGCATGCATGAAGGGGGGCGTGGGTAAGAGGTGAGCCTCATCTCACCTGGTGTGTCGTAGAGGCTAGCAAGAGCTAGTTCTCTTCCCCTCCCTTAGTCTTCCTGAATGACGTGAGATGCACCTGAGTCCCTGGAGAATGGTGGGGAGCTGGTACTTGCAGCCCCCCCCCAAGCCTTCTGGCATCTTCCAGAGACAGATTTTTTTTTTTTCTGAATCAAGATCATTTAGGCTTACGACATTGTTCTTTCTCTTTCAGAACAGACGCCAAGAAGACAGGTGCTGGTGTTGGGTGGTTGGTGCACTTAATCACGGATCCCATGATGGCTCCGGGAAATCCTGCTCTCCCTGTACTATGTGCTCCCGAATCATGCTTAATCAACTCAATAAGAATTTATCGCCATGGCAGTATTCAGTTTACCAGTCTGTAGTTTTCAGGACTGGTTCTTTCTTCTTTAGGAAAGGAGACATTTCCCTCTGTTTCAGGCACATTTCTTTTTTTTTTTTTCTTTTTCTTTTTCTTTATTTATTTTTTATTTTTTTAATATGAAACTTATTGTCAAATTGGTTTCCATACAACACCCAGTGCTCATCCCAACAGGCAGGCACATTTCTTATTCTCCATGATTTCTCAAAGAGCACCCATAACAGCTCTGGGATCCCATCAGCAGGTTTTTTTCCAACACTGGGTGAGGCAAATCTAGACTCACAGCAGGGAAAGAGATTTCTCCTACCTTCTGTATCCTCCTTGCCTTCAGTGGGTGGTGCTGACAGCCACAGGCTGTGGAATGTTTCAGCAGCTTCCTTGCTAGGGATGGCTGGGATGATGTTCAAGTTCTGAGGGGTCAATAAGTTGCCCTCCTACCCCCTGGCTTCGCTCTCCACCTCACGATCCTCCCTTCACCCTGTATCCAAGTTGGGCGAGTGCACAGAGGGGCCGTGGGTCCTTGTCCCAGGCTCCACAGCCCTCACTGGGGGATCTGCTTCCCCTTGGGGTGACGTGTTTCTAGCTCCCCAAGCAGCCCCTCTGGGCTCTGGGGCCAAAGCAGCGTGTGTCTTTGAAGGCAGTGACAAGACCAGAGCACCCTGGACATCAGACTTGGAAGTGTCCTTGGGGGCACTGAGTCCAAGTTTTTTGTTTTTGTGACAAGGAAACAGAGGAGATCCGAATCATACCTCCAGTTGCCAACAGATCGGCGGCAGTTTTCTCTTACATTCCCATGAAGTGTTCTTCATGCAGTATTTTTATGTCCCTCATGCAGCCTGGTTCAGAACATAGTCATTTACGATGGTACATATATAGGTAGCACTAACTGAGCATAGTGACGAGGGCTGGAGTTAAACATTTCATGGACATTCCCATGATTTTATTTTAATTTTTTTTATAACTGGAAGTTTTTAGTCTTTTACCAACATTTCCCCATTTCCTCCAATCCCCAACCCCTGGTCACCAGCATTCTACTCTGTTTCTATGGATAGAGGTTTTTAGATTGCACATATAAGTGAGATCATACAGTATTTGTCTTTCTCTGCCTGGCTTCTTTCACTTATCATGCCTTCAAGGTACACATGAATGGCAGGATGTCTTTACTCATGGCTGAATGACATATAAATGTATATCATATATATAGTATATATAACGTATATAACTATATAATAATATATCATGTGTGTAATATATAATATATAATGTATGTAGCAATGTATATATGTTATATGTATATAATCCTTTTTTATCCAGTCATCTGTTGACCAACTCTTCAGTTATTTCCATAAATTGGCTATTGTGAATAGGAGGTACCATCTCATTTAAACACATCATCGTCATAAGGTAGCATAATACGGAGGACGGGACACCAGCTGTGGGCTTGCATGCCTGGGACTGAAGACTCTCACCAAGTAGCTGTGTGACGCTGGGAACATTGGCTAATGTTTCTGTGCCTGTCTCCTCCCCTGGAGGACAAGGGTAATTCAGGGGCGGTGGCCGTGGGTGTGTATCTTCCAGACCGCCCTCCGAAGAAACACCTGCTGCCTAGAGATGCGGGGCTGCGGCTGCCAGCCCTCCGCTCCTGCAGAGCCAAGGCCATCAAGGCCATGCCCTTCGCGGGTAGCAGCATCTGGTGTCCGAGCGAGGCAGGTGCAAGGGCCTGGCCATTTCTTGCTGACATGGGACAGCTCTGTTGGGCGGTACTTGCTCTGGGGCCCCTCGCTGAGCTGATCTAGCTTTTTCTAGCACTCTGCCCAAACCTGCTGCTTCCCTGCTTCCTTCACAGGTGTTGGGGAATGAACACCCTGTACTCCACAGTCCAGCCAGTGCTGGCCTCCAGAGAACCCAGTCTGTAGCACCCGGTCCCTCTCGGGGCCACTCTGAGGACATGAGAGTTGTCACTGTGGCTGGCACAGACACTCACTTGGTGAAGGTGAGCATCACGATGAGCCTCAGTCTGTGGACGATGGAATGGGGTGACGCAGGGGAGAGGCCGGCTGCTTGGGTAGCCCCCTCCCCCTGTAGCAGTATGTCTTTGTTGAGGTGGAAGAGTCCCCAAGTGCCACCCTGGCCAGTGTTGGCCTAGATGCACAGAAAAATACCAGTGTCCCCACATTCATTTCTTTCAAACCCAGGATTGAGTTTCACTCCCCGCTTTGGCAAGACATTCACCTACTTTTGATGCTGAACAATTCCCCCCTAGAGGGATGGTTACTGTCAGCCACCACCAGCCTGGTCCCATGACAGCCCTGGATTTGGGTGCAGACCCCTGAGTGAGCTTGTCCCTGCTCAGTGCTCTGGGGTCCTCAGCTTTCACAGGGACGTGTTGGGGATCCACGCCATAGACTGAGCCCCAGGCTATGGTGTGAGCCTCCAGGCAGGGGTCTCTCTTGCTCCCTGCCCGGGGCTCTGTGCTTTCCATCTGGGGGTGAACCCCTAGGAACTCTGACTTGGTCGAGGGCCTGGCTCCCTGGTGGGCTGGGGTCTTCTCCTGGAGCTGATCGCTGGCATATTCTCCAGAAACGTTCGTTTAAATATGAACAACAAAAAATACAATTCGGAACGGAGCCTGCTGCTGGGAATCCCGGGATGCTTTCCATAGCCAAATAGAGGTGATTTTTGGATGCTACAACCTTTTGGACTTCCCGCTATCTCTCAATTCCGATGTTACGGGATGGCTCCAAGCAGGCCAGCCCCCCTTTCCTGGTCTTCCTCACCTCTCCTCCTCCTGACGTCAGCAGAGCCATCTCCTGCCTGTCTGCCTTCCACTCCCGCTCTCTTTGCATCCATTCCTTCCAGCAGCTCATGGAGGAGGGATGTTGTTCCCACACTGGGGAAACGGTCCAATTCTGCTTCCCAAAACATTAGGAAATGGTTCCAACCACCATTGCTCCAAAATATATCCTGGCAGACAATGCAGGCCTGATGTGTGTTTCCAAAAATCCTTCAGAGTAGGTGGGGGTCAGCCCAGCTCTGCCCGCCCCCCACTGAGCGGGGGCCGCTCTCCCTCTGGCCCCGGCCTCCCGGGAAGGCGTGCCAGCCTGTCTCAGCCCCAGGGCTGCAGAGTCATCATAACCTTTTAAAGGCTCTTACAGAGCCCAACAATAATTTGAAAAAAATCCCTCTCTAATTGGCTTTTCATGATTTCCCTGAACTGCCACCCGATTCGTAAAATGCAAGTCAACGCGATGAATGCGTGCAGCTTTCCCGGTTGCTTTGATCATTATCATAAACTTTGTTGCTTTGGGCTTGGCTGCTAACACATGGTAATAATTTATTGCCCCTCCTTTTATATCTTCTTAAACTTGGCATGGCCTTACTTCCTCTCCCTTTCCAATTTAAATGAGACCACCATACTACTCTGAAACGCGGAAGGGAAGGCCACCCCTTGTATTCTACAAATCAGCTAAATAGTAAACCAACTTTTCAGCCAAGTTGACAGAGATCCTGCAAGAAAACAATTGTACTTTACTGCTGGAAAATCCTCTGCGAATGCGAAAAATTCCTTTACCGATGGAAGGAGCATTTGCTCCCCATGGGTGGCGTAAATGCCAGGTCTTTCGCCAGGTAGGTAGACTGGAGTTGGTTTCTCATCAGCTTGGTGGCTGATGGCAAGAACTTTCCCCCTGGTTCCCCTTCACATAGCTGTGCAGATATGCACAGTTTTATGGGCACAGTTGTATAAAGACAGAATTATTTGCAATTCAGGTGAATTAAAAACAGTTATGAAACTAGAGGAAACTCTTGCACACTGAAGATCTATCCCTCAGCTTACCCCTTGACTTTAGGTTCAGAAATGCAATGGATGGTCTCCAGACCTGATTCCGCCACCCTGCCTTGGCCAAAGGCCTCCTTCCGTGTCTGAAACGATGAGGTGGTGTTACATTCAATCTCTAACTCTCCATGAGCCCCTGCTACCTGGCGTGCATGCACTCGGCTTCTTCCTAGGCTGTAGCCTGAAAACCAGCAGAACTCAGGAGACCTTAACTACTGGCCTGGGGCTCAGAAAACTACCACTGTCTGTGCCTCCGAGCTGCAGGGCCAGGTCCCCAGTGTAGGCAAGCAAACTGGTCCTGTCAGGAAGATGCCACTGTTCTCGTCCAGTGTCCGGTGTGTGAACACAGCCTTTCTGTGACCCCCTTAGGTTAAACGTCAACGTTATAACATCTGAGGAGGAAGACTGTTTGGGAACCCCATGTCAATTCATGCTTTCCATTTTTTCCCACACTTAATTTCTCCATTGCTTTAGAGAAGCTTGTACAAACCTTCACTTCTGTGAAGGCATCCTCTTGGGTGTAGACAATGGATTAAAGTGCTGGGTGGTCTACCCAATGGGAGGGGGTGGGCCAGGCAGATGTGGTGCTCCTTGATAAGCATCTTACATGCTTGGAGTCTCTCAGAAAAACCAGTAATCATCTTCATTCTGCCAGAGGCTCCCACCTCCCTTCTGCCTTTTCTACCCACACCTTCCTGGTGCCCGGGGCTGTTCTCCCATTTCCTGTGTCTCTGCTCTGCTGTTGTCTCCTCCAGTCCTCTCTGCTGGGTCCGTGCTGATTTCTGAGCAGTCTTGCTGATGAGCAGCCACCCTGGCACCCTGGCTCAAGGTCCCACTTGACAGAGGAGGGGTGCGTGGGGAGGAGGGGTGCACAGGGCAGTGGCTGTGAGATGGACGGTGTGGAATCATGGAGTAAAAGGGTGGCAGGCAGCATGGTGGACCACCACCCTGCCCTGCCCCAACCCAGGAGGATGTAGCAAAATGGAGGCTGGGCGACCTGTGAGTTCTGGGAGAACCCAGGACCTAACAAGGAAGAGATAAAGACAGCACACTGACAGGTTTTGGAGGGACGCCTGGGGACATACCTTGAAGGCATGAAGAGAGCTGACAGAGAAAACAATGCTGGCATTTGGAAACCTGGAGCCCTGTGTGGTGTGGTGGTTAAATTTTGTGTGTCAGCTTGGCCAAGATATGGTCCCTTTCTGCTCAAACAATAGTCTAGGTATTGCTCTAAAGTGATTTTGTAGATAATCGATTGATTTAAATAAAGGAGACTATCCTTGAACATGTGGCTGGGCCTCATCCAAGGCATTAAAAACCTTAAGAGCAGAAGGCTGAGATTTCCAAGAGAAGAAGGAGAGATTTGCCTCAAGACTCTGATAGAAGAAAACTTGCCTGAGTTTCCAGACTGTCAGCTATGGATATCAGACTCGCCAGCTCTCACACTTACATGAGCCAATTGCTTAAAATAAATCTCTCTCTCTACACACACTTCCTATTGGTTCTGGTTCTCTGGACATCCCTGACTGATACATCAGGGTTGGGCAAAGAGACCCAGGTGGTCACAGCCACGTTTGGACTCAGCACAGTGGTGAAAGCTTCTGCCAAGTTGAAGTAGCCAGCTCTTTCCCCTGTCAAAATTCTGCTCCAAAAGTGTTTTCTCTCATGCAAAGTCAGCTCGACTTCTCGCCACCCAGCTACCTTCTGAAAGGGTGCTTCCCTCAAATTGTTAGACCCCAGTTTTCCTCTTGAGATCTGCCAAGCAGGCCCCAAACAGGCGGAGCATCCTAAGAGAACAGAGCTGTTATTCCTATAGAATATGGAATGCCTTTGAAAACCAACCTCTCTTATGTGACCCTTGAATATTCTCCACAAGGATAATATTAATAATGGGAAATTCTATAAGAATATTTAACATAAGACACTGGCACAATGACAAAACATAGACACTTCTTTTGAAGAGCTCCATTTGCCTAACCAAATCTGTCATGTGGCCTCTCAATAAAAAGGAAGAGAGTCCCGTATTGTCATGTGGAAGAAATTCAGAACTTTGAGGTTACCAGCTAAGTGCCGATCTTCAGAGAGATTCTCGGCTCTTTGCTCTGACAGGCATAGAGGAGGAATTTAGATTCTAGCCATACCACAGTGAAGATACACATGGTAATTGTGGTGTGTAATTACCATGGGGCTCCCAAGAGAGCCACAAGAGAAGCCCGAAAGATCTCAGGAGAATGCCATCCTGACTCTGGCAAAGTGAGGTTGGGATATTTGTCTATAAATCTTACACAATCTTGAGGTAATTTCCAGTAACAGTGCAATCAGGAGTGTGAGTGAGTGAGTGTGTGTGGGTGTGCGGCTTTTGTAGCATGCAGGCTATAAAGTTCTTGTTGGCCCATAGAGTCAAAACATCTGCTGAATAGATAATTGACTTGTTGACTGAATCCAACAGCATGTGAGGAGACGATTGGCCAGCTGTGCCATAACTAGTTAGGGATATTTTACTGAAGTCTGTAGAGATTATTGTCTGAAACAAGTAAACTATAAGCCTGAGTGTTTAAAAATCAAAAAAAAAAAAAAGCTTATTCTGAGCAGGCATTTAAATGGCAGAATATGATGTGCATAATATCTTTTGGAATATTTGTTTTTATAACATTTTGCCTCAAGTGCAGAGACCACTCATACTAGCTAGCTAGTTTACTAGACATAGTTAACATTCCTAATCTTTCAACCACACAATTTCATTTCATTAGTCAGTCTTGTCACCTATTTCAGGATGTAAACTTCCTGAAGATACAGATGCTGCGTGAGGGCACAATAACTCTTAGCCAATGGTATCTCAGGGCTCAGGAAAGCTAGCTTGACTGGTGAGGAAAAGGGCACCAGACGACTGCAACTGACACAATTTCTGAATAAAACTCGGTTTCCAACCACAGATCAATCACCTCAAGAAAACAGCAAATGCTCAAAGTCAGACAGAAAAGATGGATTAGTCACACAGGGTCCCAGTCTGGAGAGGAGCTAAGGTTTTGTAGCTCTTACATTTGTAGGTGAGGCATTGGCCCCAAATGGCATGATCCCATTCTCACCCACACCCCCTAGCTATACCCACGGGCATATCTTTAGCTACATCCCTATCCGCAACTGTATCTACTCAGAGCCATGTCTGTATCCTCCTGCTCGTTGTCGTCCTGAACCTCTTCTCCATCCACAGCTGCATCATCTTCCCCACCCATAACCACATCCATTTCTACACCCACATTTCCATCCACTTGCCCATCACATTCATAATCATGTCCTCCTCCATATCCACATCCCCTCTACCACATCTACATTTATATCCTTGGCCATGTCCAATCTGTATCCATGTATCTTGATACAAATGCTGCCCTTTCTATGAGTCTGTCTAATGGTACACGTACTTTGGAAAGTCAACTGTCCAAGTGACAGGCGAGCCTACAATGTCTTGTCCCTACAAGGTTTTCTAATTAGCTCCTGAAAGAATCCAGAGGTTCCTGTTTCATACTTTGACCAGGTCTGCAAGAATAAGACAGCATTCGTTTTGTCCATACAAATAGCTAACCCCCTGGAATATCCGGTGACTGGTTGGATATCACACCAGTGTCAGAAACCTGGAAAAGTTTCAGTGACCGAGAACAATTGTGAAGTCCCAAAGAGCTTCTCTGCTACACTGATGTTTCCCTCCTGCCCAGCCTTTAATTGGCTCAACTCACTCCATCACCCTCATTAGTCCTTGGTTCTAATCCTGGTCCTTGGGTAGATGTATTACTTCTTCAAAGTCACCAGAGTACTTTTGAGACATATAATGTCTTTCTTTTCCATCTAAAAGAATTAACCACCACAAGCTCATATTAGCAGTGGGTAAAAGTGTTACCAGTTGGTATCCAAAAGTTAGTATTTCTCCCTAACCACTGTTTATTATTAGAACATTAGCAACATTTTAGCAGACTTGACCCATTCAGTTATTGCTGAATCTGTATGGAGCCCACTCAACCAGCAGAATTCCGTGTTTTCATCATCAAAAATACAATTAATAAAGGGGTTGACATTGTTTTCTGTTCCTAATTATGGCCTCAGAGGGTCTTTTTACTCTGATAGATTAATAATTACTAGTCAACTTAAATTTCTTTTTGGGTAGAAGCAATTATTAACCTAAAAAGAGCCGAATTCCTCTCTTTCTAAATAACTAGACATGGTGAACAAATCCATAAGTGATTTGCTATTATGCTAGTCTGTCCAAGCTTGTGTATCTCAATAGGAAAGTCTCACCACACATTTGTTCATTTTGCTAATTTTTTTGAGAATCTACAGGGTAAGGCTCTAGGCTGGCTTTTTGGAGTCCACAGATCTCTGAATGCACGACAGTGACGCATTCTGAAAACTATGTGTGTTGTGGAATTTCCCATTGGTGGAGGTATATTTACCAGAAAGAGTATCCCTATGGAGATTCCCACGTGCCCAAGGTTAGAATTTATCGTGGGGAAAAGGTTCAAATCGGCTTTGCCCTGTGATGGGCCAGTCATGGTAGTCACACAGCAGGTTCTGCTTCTGAGGTCATAGGTCACTTGGGGACATGTCATTAGTGCTGCCCTCCTCCTAAAGTCATCTTCGGATGGTCCAGGCCTTGGAAGAGGCAGACAGGAGAGCTGCTTTGTGTCTTTGGTGGAATGTTGGCTGCACGGGCGGCCATGAGGGAACCAAAGAATCTTTGCCCTGAAAGGAACAGAAGTTAGCTTGTTTACCAAAGATGAACTTGTGTGCATTGAGGTAAATCTTAACCAAGGAATTCCCCTTCTTTTTATCTGTGGGCAGTTGTGGGAAGTGCCAAAGAACACTACCAAGTTCCAGGGCCATTTTGCTCCTAAAGATGCTGTGGCTTATCCATGGGGAAAACTGCGTATGAGGAGTAATTTGGTTAAGAGACTGTCAATTAAAACCCTCCTACCTCTATCTTATTTTTCTCCTTCACAGGACATAGTTTTCCCTCGATGTTTCCACAACTATGTAAAAAATGTTGGCCGAAAAAGTAACAGTCAAATATTTATTTTGCATTTAACAACATCAAGAGTTACTTGAGTGTTTTTGTTATTTTAATTTTAAGGCTGTGGTCTGTTATTTCATGTGAATGAGAGAAAATTTTCTGCGGTTTAACTGATAGGATGTTTGAAGACTTCAGAAGTTAAAAGAAAAACAAATAACAAACTGTGGTACGAAACTTCCCTATTCCTGACCCTCTCCTTGTCCGTGTTCTTAAAATTCATATTGAAATTTTGGGGAGTTGTGAATTCACTGCCCGGCTTGGAAAACCAAAATGATGAGTGTGGCAGACATCTTAACAGGGTTGCTGGTGCGCCATGAGGGTGTTTTATTTCATGCTGACAGAAGAACAGTGTTTTCATTTTGAGACATCCTCTCGCCATTAGAGAAATATTTTCCTCCTTTTATTTCCCATAACTGCGTGTTCCTATTGCATGCTGTAACGTGGTTAGCGGATCAATGCTTATTCCATGCGAGACTCTGAGTATTGGTGAAGTCAGGAATGGAGCAGAGAGTTGGTGACAAGATTTGTTTCTTAAATCAGTTTAGCACCTCAGACTTCCAGCACACCAGATTCCTCGAAGCTGAAATAATTGCAAAACACAAAAGCCAATGCTAGGCAGTGACTGACTCTAGTCAAGCGAAAACACGAGTCCGGGTGCATCCGGGCCACCACGGGGAGTGGAGGTGCGATGCAGTGGGGAGCCCCGGGGCCCACGGCTGAACTGTCTCTGACAGGAGGGGTGAGGGTCCTGATAAGGGAGCAGGGGTCCTGACTCACGCTCTGGAGGACCTGGGTGGCTGGAGGCATCCTGCAGATCCCCTCTCTGAATCGAATCCTCCCGAGCTGGCCTGCTGTCAGAAGCTGGGATCCCGTGGCAGGGACCTAGGGCAGTGTTGTCCTCGAGTGAGGCTTGGAGATGTGTCCTCTCTCCTCACACTGGTGGAATTCACATCTGCTAGTAATTTTCTTCCTTCCCTGGGCAAGCATTTGCTGGGTGCCCCAATGAGCCTGGTTCTGGAAAGTCCCCGTGATGAGGTCCAGAGGGTGAGAAAGGAGATGTGTCCCAATGTCCTGGTGATTAGAGGGGGCCCGCCCACACTACTGAGGGCAATCTCCTTTACTCAAAGTTCACAGACTTAGATGTTACGCTCATCCAAAAACACTGTCACAGAAACATCCAGAATAACGTATGGTCACATGTGTGGGTGTTGTGGCCCAGCCAAGTTGATACATAAAGTTAACCATCGCACATGTCTTTCTAAGTCTCCTCCTTGCTCCAGACACCCCTGGATGTGCTCTGCCTGAGGACCACGGCAGGGGTCATAAGCTCTGCCTGGAATACTTTTCTGGCAGATCTCCACGTGGCTCACTCAACATCCCCATCAGATCCTTGGCCAAAGCCTCATTCTTGCGATACCCACACAGATAGCCTGTTTACAGTGCATCCCGTCCCAGCCCCCTGCATTGTTAATATGCCTTACCTGGCTCTGTTGTTCTGTTTCTCCCAAGGACTTACCACCTACCTCACTATGTGACGTATTGCTTCGGTTTATTGTTAATTTTATGGTTCTGCACTAAGGGAAGCATCTGCATTTCGCTTATGAACAGACAACCACCTAGAATAGGGGTTAAACAGAGTACGAGCTCAATAAATATTCCTTGCACTGAAGGCTCCATTTCCAACATGGCAAAAGGGTCTGTTCTGTAAAGGGAAACAAAGAAATAGCTGCCAGGAAAAGACTGTAAGGAGTTTTATTTCTTATCAGGTGATTCTCTTGTGCGCCTGTAAGCAGTCATCCCCATTCTGTAGGTAACCCTCATTCACCTGCACGTTTCTCCTGGGGTTGACAGGAAGCCTGGAAATAGAATTTTGGAGTTTTCACAAACCCTCACCTTCAAGAGTTTATCCTTTTTTAAAAAGTTTATTTACTTACTTTGAGAGAGAAAGAGAGAGAGAGGGAGAGAGAGAATCCCAAGCAGGCTCTGCACTATCAGCGTAGAGTCCCATGCAGGGCTTGATCTCACAGACCATGAGATTAATGACCTGAGCCGAAATCAAGAGTCAGACGCTCAACTGACTGAGCCACCCAGGCTCCCCAGTTCATCTTTTATATATAGATGAAGAAATAGTAAATTCGCAATATTAGCTGTGATGTCCAGAAGTTTCTAGGCATGCAGAAGAGTACAGAGTCAAATCTACGTCCCTTCCCGTTCCACAATGCCAAGCACGTCGTATTCTTGTTTCGTGTTATTTTTAAACAAAAGCACCCACAAAATCAAATGCCCTTCTAAAGTCTACTTTTTTCCCACAAAGGGATCAATATGCAAACACAGTTGTCACGACGGGACTTGCAAGGTCAGTCCCAGGCTGTGTGCACCCTGTACGTGGAGCCGGCGTCCCCCACCTGGGAAGTCAGAACACCTTGGAGCATCAAATGCTACCTGTCAAACGGGACAGGACGCAAGGGCCCTTTCTCTGTGTGGCTCGGCCCAGGTTCTGGATGACTACAGACATCCCAGGTCTTGAAGAGGAAGGCACTTCAGGCTCATGGCACCATTAGAAGAATAATCTTCCTTTGCGTAGACCTCCTCGCTCCCCTCCCCACTGCGCGCACGAAAGGCAGGCTTCGGGCTGAGTGGCTGGGTCTCTGCTGAAGTGGGTGAGGAGAGAGGTTTTAGCAGAAACCCTTCACTGCCTTGGCATTCTGCCAGCAGCTGCCACAGTCCTGCTTTTCCTCGCAAAGATTCCAGCCCCTTCTGCCTGGGTGACCCCGAGATGATCTCACGACATCAAACACAGGCTGGTGCGAGTGTTTGGGCAGAGAACGATTTCACTTCAGGCTTCCTTAGTAGCTAAATATGAAAATAAGGTATTTTCTGTCCTTTCCCTTGTTTGTACAGACAGGAACAGGAGGGGTAAAGAACAAAGTGAAGAGTGAGGTCCTTTACTGCACAAATCTTGGCTGTGGGTTCAGCCGGCCACCGCTCACCAGTAGGGCCCGTCCAGATGTCTTCATTCAGGTCCTGCTTGAACGCGGCATGAACTATCTCAGTGTGCTTTTGGGCTGAGTCCCCTCTCTTCCAAAAACTGAAAAATAGGACATGTTTCTTTTCTGATCAGCCCCAGAAATTTGTGTTTCTCTGCCTTTCTTATGTTCACTTAAAATGAGGGGCGCCTGAGTGGCTCAGTCGGTAAAGCGTCCAACTTCGGCTCAGGTCATGATCTCACGGTTCGTGGGTTCGAGCCCCGCGTTGTGCTCTGTGCTGACAGCTCAGAGCCTGGAGCCTGCTTTGGATTCTGTGTCTCCCTCTCTCTCTGCCCCTCCCCTGCTCATGCTCTGTCTCTCTCTTTCAATAATAAATAAATGTTAAAAAAATTAAAATAAAATAAAATGTTTACTGAGTGCATGAGAACATATCAGCATGGTGCCTCACAGGAGACCAGAGGCTAGAGGGAGGTGTGTAAGACCCTCCAGCAGTGTCTGTCAGTGACTGGGGCATCTGTGCCTTCGGGCGAGAGGCCTCTGTGGGTAGACAGCTTGGCGTGAAGAGGCACCAAGTCAGGTAGTAAGAAAGCTATCTCCCCGTCGACCCTCTTTAATTTTTTTTATTATTACGTTTATTTATTTTGAGAGAGAGAGAGAAAGAGTATGAGTTGGGGAGGGGCTGAGAGAGAGGGAGACACAGAATCCGAAGCAGGCTCCAGGCTCCGAGCTGTCAGCACAGAGCCCAGCGTGGGGCTCGGACCCATGAGTGTGAGATCATGACCTGAGTCGAAGTCAGACGCTCAACCGACTGAGCCACCCAGGTGCCCCAATCCTCTTTAAATCCTTCTGATGACTGCAAAAGGAAAAGCTCTGATGGGCTAATCTGTTTTTAAAAGTGAAAATAGGCCTCACCAGTGTGTAGTGCTATAATTCCAATAACATTACTTCATTTTTGTTTGCAGATACAGTTGTATCTTAAAAAGGTGATCTGGGGGCACCTGGGTGGCTCAGTCGGTTGGGCATCCGACTTCAGCTCAGGTCATGATCTCACGGTTCATGAGTTCGAGCCCTGCGTCGGGCTCTGTGCTGACAGCTCGGAGCCTGGAGCCTGCTTCGGATTCCGTGTCTCCCTCTCTGTCTGCCCCTCCCCTGCTTGCACTTTGTCTCTCTCTCTCTCTCAAAAATAAATTAACATTAAAAAAAAGGAGCAAGTTTTTCTTTTTAAAGGTAATTTGGATCACCCATTTATTGTGATGACATAAAAGGTTTTTATTTTCTTTTTTTTTTTAATTTTTTTTTCAACGTTTTTTATTTATTTTTGGGACAGAGAGAGACAGAGCATGAACGGGGGAGGGGCAGAGAGAGAAGGAGACATAGAATCGGAAACAGGCTCCAGGCTCTGAGCCATCAGCCCAGAGCCCGACGCGGGGCTCGAACTCACGGACCGCGAGATCGTGACCTGGCTGAAGTCGGACGCTTAACCGACTGCGCCACCCAGGCGCCCCAAAAGGTTTTTATTTTCAAACAATAAATGTGAATTAAAAATGATTCGGTTTCTTAAAAGAATACCAGAAAATAAAAGCTTACCTGGGGGCGGACACGGTGGCCAGGAGTTTGGAAGAGGCTGCTATAGACAGTGGGACTTCGAGGTGGGATGAGCCGTGTGGTGAAGGACATGTGTGCAGAGAAGACACTGTCCCGGTGGGGTCCCCGGGGAGAGTAGGAGAGTGCGGGGGCATGAAGGTGGCCCACACCAAACCCAGAGGGGAGGCTCGGGTGCTGCTACCGCAGGTTTTAAGATGCTCGAAGGGGCTGAGTGTCTGAATCGGGGAGGGGGTATGGGAGGGGAGCCCCAAGGCACAGGAGCAGTGCGGAGCGGTATGTTCAAAGGGTGCAGGAGAGGAGTCCGTGGCAGGGACGGGACCACCGTATGCCTGAGAAAGGATGGAGGATGCCATGGTGCCTATGGTGTGCAACGCTGTGGCCAGGCTGCGGACAACATAACCCAGCTGCCTTAGTTTCTTGTGGCTGTTGTAACAATTATCGCCCGCTGAGCTGCTTAAAATAACGAGGGCCTATTCCCACAGTTCTGGAGGCGGGAAGTCTGAAGTCAGGGTGTCGGCAGGACCACGCTCTCCCCCAAGGTCTAGGGGAAGATCCATCCCTACTTCTCGCAGCTTCTGGTGGCTACTGGTACTCTTTGGCTTGTGGTCGCATCCCTCCCACCTCTGCCTCTGTCTTCAAGTGGCCTCCTTCTCTGTGTGTCTGTGTTCTCTCCTCTTCGGAAAAGGACACCCGCCCTGGGAGTTGGGGCCCGCTCTAAATCCAGGATGACTGTACCCTGAGATTCTTTATTATAGATCTCTGCAAAGACCCTATTTCCAGATGAGGTCACATTCTGAGGTTTCAGGAGAACATGAGTTTTGGGGGACATGACTCCATCCATCGTGCCTTGGAGGAGGTGGTGAGGACTGGGCTTAGCTGGTGGCTGAGAATGAAATGTGAGGACTTTTACACTGGTAGTGTCCCCACAAACGAGAAAGCCAGGAGTTCCCCTCTACTTTGCCCCACTCACTCTGGGCTGGCCGACCAGGAGCCAGGCTTAGCCAACTGCAGCCTGAAGGCCAAACCCAGCCTGTCACCTGTGTCTATGAATAGAGTTTTACTGGAACACGGCCATGTTCATTTGGTTGTGTGCAGTCTATGGCTGCTTCCCACCCACCACACCAGAGCTAACCAGTTGCAACAGAGACGACAACCTGCAGAGTCTAAAATATTTACTGTCTGATCTTTTACGGAAAAAGTCTGCTCACTCGTTGGGCTCAAGGAATCCTTGGCCAGAGGCAGCAGGGAGGTTCTTGGGGAAGATGGGAAGTGATCCCCTCATGTCCACCACTGGCCTCCTCAGGTCCTGTGCTTTGTCAGGTAGAGGGTGTTGACAACGAGCAAGGGTATCTCCACATGCCGGTGCTCCTCTGAACCAGCCACTCTGCTTGGGCTCTGGGTCCTCATGACCTTGTCCTGCCTGACCATCTTGCTCCAGAATGAGCCCCACACCAGCCGACAAGAGGATGATACCATCCACAGAAGAGGCTTGCACCTGCCCTTCCTGAGTGGAGGGAACCTTATCAAATGCATTCTATGATTTCCTGGCCTTTTAATAGGTCCAGCTGAGCAGAGGTCTCAGAGAAGAGGCATGGATTGCCCCCAGCCTTCCTTGAAGAATATCCTCATTCAATGGAAGCCATCCTGTGGTGTGGCAGGCATCGGGATTGTCCGTCCAGGCATGGGGCTCAGTGCCTGGCCAGGAACTGGTGCTCAGAATAGACACTGATGGCGTTATGGCGACCATGGCCATGACAGCTGGCATCCTTGTGCTCTAGGCCATTCTGGGATGTTGGGGGCCAGAGTTCACCTCAAAGAGTCTTTTAAACAAAGATGACCATGCCCTTATAGGTCCAAGGCCAAAGCTTTCTGCTTCCGACCTGTGGCAAGCAGAATTTTAGATGGCCCCCGAGATGTTCACCCTCTGGAGCACAGGCCGTACATAATCTCCTCCCCTTAAGGGAAGTAGGGCCCCCAAGTAGGATGCTAAATTATATGGTAAAGGGGAAGGAATTTTGCAGATAGGACTGAAGTCTTAATCACTTGACTTTGAGGTCATCAAAAGGGAGATTATCAGGCATGGCCAGACCTAATCAGGTGAGCCCTTGAAGAGTCTGGGCCTCCCATGAAAGGAGAGACTCAACACAGGCAAGACTCTTCTGATGGTCTCCAAGAGGGAAGTAGGCCAGCTGTCAATGGCCTACAGAGAAGAGAGCTGCTTCCAAGAGTCCAGGGCATCAGTATTGTAACCACAAGTGACTACATTCTGACAAAAACCAGAGTAAGCTCAACACCAGATCCTGAGCTCCAAGAGAACACTGTATGACCAACACTCTAACTGCAGTCTTAGGGGACCCAGAGCAGAAGATCCAGCTATGCCATGTTGGGACTCCTGACCCAAGGAAACTGTGAGATAATGAGTGTGGTTTTAAGCTATGCAGGCTGTTGTAAGCTGTGCAGCCGTAGAAAACAAACAAACCACCTCTGATGTCGAACAGCGTTATGGGGCAGAAAGCTGACTGGCTACTCCAAGAGGAGCCTGCCTTTGCAGCCCCCATTAAAGGAGGTGCTCACTCTTCTCTGGTAAAATCATCAATGTTAATGATTGAACCCTGGCGGCACATTCTGGTGGTTTCCTTTGTCTCTGTGTAGGGAAGCAAGGTGATTCGCAGGAAGCCCTGAATTGTAGCATCCAGGGAAACCATTTGAAATTAAAAGGGAGTGGATCTGATCTGGAGGGAGGAGAAGGGTTAGGTGTCTGAACAGTTGAGTGTGAAGTACCCGGGAGGGGGGGTGCCAGGGAGAGATAGCACGTGTTGGGTCTACAGTGAGGCATCTAGTTGGGCATCTAGAGACAGATGCCCACACTGACGTCTTGGGCCTGGACTTGACTCCCCAAGCCTCTCCTACCACCTAGCTTGTGTCAGAATTACAAGAGCTAAATTTTGTGTGAAGCATCTTCCCTTGGCATATGCTAAGTGCTCAGGAGTGTTGATCGTTATTCGGTGCCTGTCTGGAGCCCTGGAGAGAGGTTCAGGCAAAGCTGTGGAAGTGCAGGACACCGGCAAAGATGGTGGCTGAAGGCACAGGGACAGGTAAGATCACAGAGTGCAAGGGCCCTCATTCTTGATAATTTCCTGTTCACATGACTCAGGAGTGTCAACATAGAAATAGAGATGAGGTACAGAAGGCATGTTTTATGACCCCGGGTACAGAAATTAAATACAGTCGTGTCTGTACCCAGCTGTTTCCCAGCTTTTTAAATTTTTTAAAATTACATCTTTTTTTAAGTTTATTTATTTGTTTTGAGAAAAAGAGAGACAGAATCATGAGCAGAGGAGGGGCAGAGAGAGAGGGAGAGAATCTCAACCAGTGCAGAGCTTGACACAGGACTCACTCACATGAACCATGTGATCATGACCTGAGCTGAAATTAAGAGTCAGACACTTAACCGGCTGAGCCACCCACAAGCCTTGTGTTTTTGTGGGAGTTTTAGCCTGGACTCATCGCCTATTTCTAGACTCCCTGAGGCGTATTGTGGCCATACCTGGGCTTTGATCGTACTCATCACTCGTGTCCGTGGGCGAGGGCTGACAATACAGCATCTCAGATTGCTAGTCTTAGCAGAGACTTGTTTTCTCAGTTCTGGAGGCTCAAAGTCCAAGACTAAGGTCCAGCAGCATTGGCGTCTGGTGGGATCGCTCTATGGCTTGTGGCCGGCCGTCTCCTGGCTGTGCCGTCACCAGGCAGACGGAGAGTCAGATTCCCTCCTCTTCTCACAAGAGCACCAGTCATGTTGGGTCAGGGCCTAGCCCATATGACCTCCATCACCTTAGCCACCTCTTTAAAGGTCCTGTCTCCAAATATAGTCCCACTGGGGGCTAGGACTTCAACATTTGAATCTGGGGGGGACACAGACATTTAATCCATAATACCACTTATTCCCCAGCTTGTGTTCTCCTCCTCTTTGAAACCTCAGAGTGGTGTTTCTGGGCCACTTCCAGTGGGAGAGAGAGAGGAGCCTCTCATGTCCAGCCATGCTTGGGTGGAGAAGGCCAGAGTGGAGAGGACTGTACTCGTGAGTTGCAAATACAGGGAAAAAAGGCCATAATTTTATCTGCTATCTTACACACACACACACACACACACACACACACACACATGCACTCATATACATATACACACATACACAATACACATATACATAAGTACATATAAATGTACATGTGGGTGCGCATACACACTCATACATATATGTATGCACGTATACATACACACATATGTGTGTGTATTTATATATTTTCCAGAGCTGGTAGCTGTCTTCTGCTCTTATGCACAATCTGCTCCCCTATTTTGAAATTCTCATTGACCAACCGTGACAAAGCTGTCCCCAGCATTCTGCCTCGGCACTGACGCCCAGCTCTGTGGCATCTGTCAGCCTCCCCCGTGGCTCCTGCCATGAGCAGCCGTCAGGGAGCACGGCTGCTTCCCCCAGCCCACTTTAGACTGAAGTCTGCGGGCAGTGGTCATCTGGGAGGCACAGCGTCCCGACACCCATGTTGGGCGTGGGCTAACAAGCAGCAGTAACACCTCGATGAGCGAGGAGGATTTTCTTCATTCTATGCACATCCCAAATGTCTCAGTTCAATCAAAATCCTAGCTGGTGTCGAAATTCGCTGGAACAATTTGGCTCAGTATGAAATGTGCAGGGAAATAGGCTCAAAGAGCGGAGGGTAGTTGGAGTGTCTTCTTCTCACTCTTGTGGAGGTAGACACGAATCTCGTGACCCAGAGTCAGCAGTACCCAGAACTTGACCTCTATTGCCCTAACAGGTATATGAGCTCACGTTCCAATAACACTGATAACAATTACATATTTGTTGAGGTCTTATGCACTGAGCACTTGACATGTATTAGTAACACATACGTCTCCTGGTACATATTTTGCTGTGTACAAGGCATTTTTCTGGATTTCAGAAAGCCCAAAGAAAATCCTTGATTATTAAAGATGCAAATACATTTTCACCATGTAAAATAAATTGTTAGACTCTAAAGCCCCTGCAACCTCATCAGGATTATCCAGAAAATTCAAATCCACAGAACAACCCCGTTTTGGGGTGTTTTCGATGGTACATTCCATTGGTAAATGTTCGTTACAATAACGCATAGCAGCAAATTGGCCGTCCTTAGACCTTCCTATCACATTAACACTGCAGTATTTTTCCTGTTGGACCTTACTCTGTCCGCACGTGGCCTGTGACCATTTGTGTGTATTTGGAATGGAGTCCAAGTGTCTGTGTGCCACAGGGGAGCCTGGCATGCCTGGCGGTATCCTGAGGGGTGTTTTCCAAGCTCCTGCACGTTCTCCTTGCTAATCTGGGCTGTCTTGAAATCCGGTGGTGATCGTCACTTCTGGCATGGGCTTTTCCTCGTGAATCCGAAGTGAATGTGCAGGCTTTCTGCCATAGAGCAAGGGCCCGGACTGCTTATTTAAGAATGCAAAAGCTGTTTTTCAAAAGTGTGTGAATAGAGTCCTAAGTGTGGCGGGCTCAACTGGTAAAAAATAAGATTCAGCTCAGCATTTTGGCAGAGCTGATTGTTATGAGGCAGGTTGGTTTGTTTACCTTCCCAGCTAGAAAAGACACATGGAGGGAGGCAGCCAAGAAGAGGAGGGTATAAATGGGGAATAGGGAACAGGGCTTGGCTCCTGTTATATTGACTTTGGCAAAAATGCCACGTGAAAAATTATGCCTCAGATAAAAATAAATTATAATCTACAAGTGTTTGAATGAGAAGGGTTCCCTGTGAAAACTTCATAAATGAATACTAATTCAGTTCCCAATTTGTAGCCATGAAACACAACCAGTCATGTTATTCTGTGGTGCTTGCTTTGGAAAAGATTTCATAACCCATGAAACAATTCTTCACAAAGTGCATAAAAGTGTCAGCTTATGTATAATTTATACAGCGAATGTTAGTTACGGTCTGTTTAATAGTATTTAATGCTGTCATCTGACATCACTCTTTCATTTCCCAACTGAAAAAAAAAATAAAAAGACCACTCAAAAACATTTTATAGAGTAAGAAGTATGCTTATTGAATTTGATAAAAATTGTAGACGATGATAAACAGATTCACTGGGGGAGGTATCTTTAAAAGATTTTTGAAAAGAGTTATTATGGTAAAGCATGTTCAGTATTTACTCTACAGTTATTTTAATCATAATTTCCTTACTGTGTGCGTTATCTAATACGCGGCTAATGTGCCTTAAGCAATTCATTTTGCCGACAGCACAGTAAATTGCCATATAGCCTTGGCCCTTTATTAGTAGCGATGATTAAATCCAATTTTAGTTGTACTTACCACATTCTTTCCACTGCCTACAGGGCATCCCTATGGGGGGGAGAGGAGTTCTGCCTCTATCCCTAATCTTCCCATCTTTTGGCCGAAATCTATTCTGTACATTTTCAGCAGGGTATACTCTACCTCTGTTTACTCTATTTTCCTAGCACACAGGTTATTTTTGGTGCTGTTTGAGAAAGCAGGTCAAAATGTTTGAAAATTGTTGCATTAAATAAAATATAGCCCATGATCTGTCTTTATGCAGTGAAAGCATTGAATAAAAGAAAATCTACCCTTTCCACTGAGCGTGTGTGTGTTGAATCTTATAAGAAACCAAGGATTGACTTCATATATTATGGGACCAGAATATTCTAGTATGTTAACTCTGTGGGTGAATTCTCATAGGGTATGTAACTGTATTATTTAACTGTGCAAAGCAAGTCGGGGTACAATTTGTGTGAAATGTATTATAGAAAATGAAGCTACAAACTCTCATATGTCATGAACCCTGGCACGCATTTCCCGGAATGCCACTGGAAGGGAATCTGTACAATTCAGCTTCAGTTTCCAGGCTCCGAGTTCATGTGCCAGATGTGCATGATGTCTCGGAACCTCATTTTATTTGCAAATGGATTTTTTTGGCCTCTGAGTTTGGGCTTGATCCAGGGGCCCTCACCGAGCCTTTTTTTGCAAGGAGGATTTTGCAAGTTTTACCTGACAGTCATAGGACGCAGGTTCCAGCAGCAAGCTGACAGCTCAGACTGAAAGTCAATCCTGATGCCCACTGGGAGAGGCCAGGCCCCTGCATCGGTGGGGCAGATGCCTAGGGAAGTGCAGGGTTTGCTTTCTTACCCCAGATTTCGACATCTGGTAGATTGGCTTGTGTGGGTGCTGCTTGAAAAGCCCTCCGCAAAGGTCCTTCTGGAACATCTGGGGGTTGTGGAATGGTACCTTCGGGGTTTTATAAGGGATTTTTCACTATCCTTCCTTGTCCAGTTGTGATGGTGTCCTTGGCATTAGGAAGAAAGGAGACATACCCAAGCAGTTTACCTCGCGACCCAGTTGGCACGCAGCTCTGATTTCCAGTGGTGGTACCACATTCCAGGACAGGGAAGATGGTGCTGGAAAGGTCCATACCTAATCTCACCACCATGCTGCACCGCAGCCCCTACAGAGTATCCTGGACAGGATGGATCCTATCGTGTTGGTTTATCGATGACGCATCCTGGGAAAAGCCGGAGAAGGTGTCCCCAGGTCCTATGAGTCTCTGGCAGCTTTTCACACATGTCCTTTTGTCTATTTTTCTCTCTTTCCTCATCTTCCATCCAGACTGGGCACCTTGCACTGGCCTAAGGCTTCCCAATTCCTGGGGAAGTCTCCCTCTGCCCTATTTCTCACTGTGACGGCTCCCAGCTTCTCCCTCCCTGCCTTCTCCCCGATCCAGATGTTCCACTACTAAATGTCATTCCTTTCAGGTCCTGCTGAGTGCAAATTTGGAAATGTGGGCTAATGGGGGATCTTGAGTTAATAGGTTTCCCCTCCCACATAACACTTCTTGGAGCATTGCAGACATGCTACTTTAGCCTAAAGGAGGAAACTGAGAGGTAGGAATTTCTTGTTCCATGTCCGGCCTTGAGTCAAGAAGAAATTTTGACAAGGGGGTCTTTCAACCCTTTGGACATAGATGGGGCCACCTGTTTCTGCCGACAGTGCAGGGAGAAGAGGGGACCCTTCTTCCTCCACTTCCTTCACATGTCTTGCACCGTGGATGCCAGGTTTGTGTGTGGAAAGTTTGGAAAGGCTTCCACTGCCATCTGAGCCTGAGTTCGAGTCCTGCTCCTGAGCGGGTCCGGCTTTGAGACCTGGGGAAGTCTTCCAATGTCAGTCACATCTAACAGTGACAATCCCGCCAACCCCAGCGGGAAGTTGCAGGGGGTAAACTGGGTAATGCAGGGCAAGCACATTCCAGACTATAGACTTGATATGTATGTGGGGTATTATTATGTAGCCTGATCCTCAGGGAGATCCGGAAGACAGAAAATCCAGAAGCAGCCTTAGAAAAAGTCCTCCCGCTGTGGTCTGAAATATCACATGGTGTGTGTTTGTTATGCTTTTGGCTCTGGGTGGGTGGAGGTCTGCCCTGTAGTTGACCAGAAAGCAGTGACATGGATGGACCAGGAGAAAAGACAGCATGGCAGGACATCAGACATGGAAACATGGGTGCCCCTCTGTGTCTAGGGGATGCTGGCGAGGCCAGAAACCCACCTTCAAATCTCCCACTCCTTGTTTCAAGGCTTCTGTGCTGCCTCCCTTAAAATGCCAAGATAAATTCTCCAGGGGCTGTTGAAACCTTGGGAGGCAATTGAATTCTCTTGGGCAAACTACCCAGAGAATTACCAAATCCACATGATAATTTTAGAGACAGCCTTAAACAGACCCACCGCAGACGGCAGCACTTTGTGAGTCTGGAAGCCCTAGCTATCCCCAGTGCCACCTATATTAACCTGACACTTAACGCACTAACTGGCATCTTCCAATTAAGGTAAATCTAGGTTGTACAGAAAATCCAAGATGGAACTCTGCTTCTTTGCCGTTTTCACATCTCTTCATCCTGAAGCTCAAAGCCTGTGTCCTTCAGGGCGATTGCTTGACTAATTGTGTAGTTATAGCTTAGACCCAATTAATAGTGAAATGGCCTTTTACTGTTAAAATTACACCTTCTCTAGGAGTTGCAAAGGAACGATGGCTCTGGTCGAGTCTGATTGCTATAATATTGATATCCTTCATGAATAGTAAAAAGATTGCTTTTTTTTTTTTTTAACCTCCCTTGGTTAAATTGATCCTTTTTCTACAAGGGCTTCTAGAAATGGGTAGCTTATGAAAACAGCTTAAGCAGCGTCTGTCGGGGATAAAATAGAAGAGGAAAGAGATCATTCCTCCTGGAGATGCACGAAACAGCAGGAAATGCTGTGACATACGAGGTTCATAGAAACTTCAAATAGTTCGGCTTCTCTTTACCTGGTCTTAGAAGTTGAAAATGTTGTTCGACACTTGTTTCCTGCCCGTGGTTTTGTAATCCCCCCCGCAAACAAAAGCACATGATGTATTTTGGTGGGGCCCTTCTGTTGTCAGATGTCCAATTTCATGTAGTTTATCCAGAATTTGTTCCTAGCAACAAATTCCTAAGGTAGTAATTCATCTAAAATGAAGCCGACTTCCCGGGCGCCTCCCCAGAGCGTCCCCAGCTCACCCCTGGCCTGCTGGGCAAACCCACTTTGTGTGCCAGGAGGAAAACAAGGACATCGAAATTATCTTCCTGACATGGGACTTCAGCGTCGCTTTGGATGGCAGTCTGCAAACTGCATTTATCCAGGAAAAGCAAAAAGGCATCTTGTTCCCAAATGTTGAAAGAGAGACAACTAACAGCGTATTTTTAATTACCCGAATGCTTTAGCACGGAAAGTAGTCAGTTTATAGATACCTTCAATACGTAGACTACAAATTATTAGTGCATGAAAATGGCATCCAAGTTCTGTTGCTGGGTCTAGTAATTTTGGATATTTTCCATGCCTATTACTGCCTGCTCCATATACCTTTACTGGTTCTTTTTGAAATTAACTTAATGGCACTCTGCAGAAATGGACTACCTACTGAGAGTGAGCGCTCGCCTGCAAAGAGGGACTGAGTCCCCACTGCGAGGCACTGATTTGGCACAAACAGAGAAATGCTTTAGCATTAATTTACTTGAGTATCAAATTATTCACAATAAATAATTAAAGGCTTTTTAGGAGTCAGAGTCAATATTTGCTTTCAATATTTTGGATCCATTAACACGTATCCCATATTGAGAAGGGTCGGGGCTCTGCCAAGTTTTGCCGCTGCAGCAATATATCCCTAAGCTTGCCACAGGTTTTTCCCTTCGGGCATTCAATGTCGTTTCCCTGTCCCTGAAATTTCTCTGCAGCCCCCATTATGCTTATCTGTGAGCCCATCATTCCCTCCCAGGCCCACTGCTTTAGCGGTGTCTGATGTCCTTCTCTTTTTACTAGCCTGCAGCTCGCCGCCCGACGGGATTCCTCTGTGGGGACAGGGTCCTTGGGGAGGCAGAGATGTGGGACAAGAGGCTGCATGAGCCCAGGGAGACTAGAAACCACGGCAAGGTTGTGTTAGGAAAAGAGCCCCCAGATGCCACTCCTAGAGCTGCAGTTTGACCTGGTCGTCGATCAAATCGTAACGCATCTCCACGGTCTTACTCCTGCCCTCGCCGCGGTCATAAGCTCTCCCTTCCTCAAATGCCTTGGGAGTCTGGGCTTGAATTGTTAACTGTTGTTTGCAGCATGGGGACATCTAGTCTCCCAAGTGATAGTACAAGAGGCCACAGAGAAGCTTTGGCCTGGGTTTCCTCGGTACTGAAAGGATGAGGCGATTGTTCAACACAGTGTGCTCTGTGTGTGTGTGTGTGTGTGTGTGTGCGCACATGCACATGTGCACGTGCACATGTGTGTGGCCTTGCATAGAATGGCCATGTGGTCGGCATGCAAGAATGTAGTCTTCTTACATTTTTACTTGGGAAGCAGAGATGGGAGAATCGATGGTTTGAGACTCAGTGGCCTCTAAGGGTCCGTGGTTAACCCCTTTTTAGATAGTGTGAACGAGAGTAATATGAATATCCCTTTAATTTTGCTCTCCCTCTCCATCCAGAAGAAAGCAAGGACCCACAGACTCATGGATGGAGAGAGAGCTGTGTTAATTCTCCAAAGGGTTCTCCATTTGCTCTCCTTAAAGACAGGACAGTTGCCACCTGAAAAGGATGACTGTTAACGATCTCTGTTCTCCTAGCCATCACCCCAGAAACCAAGGGGGTGCTTTGTTCCAGTACAGATTAACGGACACGAGTGGCCCATGCTCAACCGCATGTTAGACACCCTGACTGCTCCCATCTGATGGTGCCATTGAATCTTGTAGATCTGTACTTGGTGTCTCTTCTTGGGGCCACTTGCGGCCCAGGCACCTCTGCTCTCCTGGAATACGTGACCATAAACAGAGGCTCCTTATTGGTGACATCACCATCCTTCATTTTCTTCAGGTTTGAGAGGGATGTGGGTGAGAACTTTTGAAGGTTTTATCAGACTTTCCGCTTTCCAAGTATTTTTTATTCATGGGGAAAATAACACAGTTATATACAGAGTAGATTGGGCCTTTTTGGGTTACGTCTGAAATGCATATTTTCCGCCTATAAGTTCAGCAAATAGCACTGAGCAGCAGTAGTTGGAGAACACAGTCTAAATTCCCCCCTCTTCTCTGAGCAGGAGGAATTTGCCTTCAGATGTTAATCATCTTAGGCGTGGATTTCATTTCTATTACACTACAGTATTAAGACTCTTCTGGAAGCAGAGAAACACACGATGCTCTTTATCCAAAACGAAGAAGAAAGAAAGTGGGATTCTCCCACTGCAAATCTGGGCTGCGGAAGCTGATTCCATTGTGCTGAATGCCGCCCTCAGCACCACGTGGGCACCCAGAGGTATGTGTGTGTGAGCACCTGTGAGCATAGCTTCTAACACCCTCCACCTGCACCTGTTCACTCACCTATTTCTGGAGCACCGTGACTGTCCTCAGCTACACAGAACAGTATTGAGGATCACGTCAGCAAGAGGCTAGAAAAACAAATTGTGTGTCACGTTTTAATTGCCATGAAAATTGAACCCGCAGCATTGTCAACTGCACGCCCTCTTAAATTGCATATTGGAGAGGAACATTCGTAACTACAAAGAGAGGAGGAGGTGGATAAATCACTCAGACACCAGTCTGTGTCTGGTAATGGAGGTAGAGCCAACGTGGAGTATCAGGACACCGATTTTTGTGGGCTGGCCATGTATAGTACAAAAACAATCTTCTTTGTAATGTAGGTAAGAGCATTGTTGTACATGTTCTTTGGTGAGCATATGGGTATATTATCTAGGGGTTGAATTGCTAGGTCAAAGACTATGTGAACAGTCAGCCTTGTCAGACTCTGTCAGGCAGGTTTCCAAGCAGCTTGCCATTCGTATTCTCCATTCATATTCTCTCCAGCAGTGGGTAAGAGTTCTGATTGTTCTGTACCTTGTCAATACTTGGTATTGGCAGTATTTCACCCCTCCATTGTGGTGGCTGAGTAGTGGTATTTTTTCAGTTATAAATAGCAATTCTTTGATGACTGAATATGTTGAATACTATTTAATATGCTTATTAGCCATTACAATTTTTTTCAACGTTTATTTATTTTCGAGAGAGAGACAGAGTGCGAGAGAGGTGAGGGGAGGGCAGAGAGAGAGAGGGAGACACAGAATCTGAAGCAGACTCCAGACTCTGAGCTGTCAGCACAGAGCCTGATGCAGGGCTTGAACTTGTAAACTGCGACATCATGACCTGAGCTGAAGTCAGACACTCAACCAACTGAGCCACCCGCATGCCCCACTTAAATAACTGTGCATGTTTGTGTTTCTGGATTATTCATTCTACTCTTGCATCATATGTTTTAGTTATTGACTCAGGAAATACATCTGTATCTCATTAAAGTGTGATACATTTTTAACTTCAAGAGTGTCATTTGCATTTTCATGTAAGTTTTAAAACCAATTCATTAACTTCACCTACAAAAAATATCCTGGGATTTCAAGACTGAGATTTTATGACTCTAGACAACTGACACAATTATACTCTAGAGTCTGCTAATCAATGCACATGGTATGTATTTCCATTCATATGAATCTATAGCATTACTCAGTAATTTTCTGTTTTCTATGCAGAGGTTTTACATCTTTCAGTGCACTTTTTTCCCTAGGTGAATGATTTTTTTATGCTATTATAACTGATGACAATGCAAAAAGTCATTTTCTAGTTGCTTGTTTCTTTTTTTTTATTTTAAAAAAAAAATTTTTTTTTTCAACTTTTTTTTTTTTTTTTTTTTTTTTTTTGGGACAGAGAGAGACAGAGCATGAACGGGGGAGGGGCAGAGAGAGAGGGAGACACAGAATCGGAAGCAGGCTCCAGGCTCCGAGCCATCAGCCCAGAGCCTGACGCGGGGCTCAAACTCACGGACCACGAGATCGTGACCTGGCTGAAGTCGGACGCTTAACCGACTGCGCCACCCAGGCGCCCCAACTAGTTGCTTATTTCTAATGTATACAAGTGGGATTTTGATTTTTGTACATTGACCTTGAATCCAGATGCTTTGATAAATTCACTTTATTAAGCTTAATAATTTATTTGTAAGATTTTCCAGGTACATAATCGTGTCACCGAAAAAATTGTTTTGGTTCTTCCTTTCCAACACTTACGTTTTTATTTTTCTTGCCTTATTACACTACTTAGGATGTCTAGGGCAGTGCTATGATAGTGATAGTAGCAAACACTTTTGTCTTTTTCCCAAATTCAGGGGGAAGTTTCAATATTTCATCAGCAATTATGATCTTTGCTGGTGTGTGTGTGTGTGTGTGCACACACACACGTGTCTTTTATCAAATTACATAAGCTCCCTTCTGGTTATAACTCATTATATTTTTATCATGAATGAATGCTTAATTTTATTAAATTCATTTTCTGCGTTGGCTATAATGATTGCATTATTTTTCCTTTATTTTGTCAATGTAGCCAATTATGTTGACTGATTTTATTTTATTTTATTTAAAAAATTTTTTAAATGTTTTATTTATTCTTGAGAGAGAGAGAGAGAGAGACAGAGAGCATGACTGGAGGAGGGACAAGTGAGAGAGGGACACAGAATTGGAAATAGGCTCCAGGCTCTGAGCTGTCAGCACAGAGCACGACATGGGGCTGGAACCCACGAACCATGAGATCATGACCTGAGCTGAAGTCGGACACTTAACCGACTGAGCCACCCAGGCGCCCTGACTGATTTTAAATATAATACTAACCTTGCATCGTTTAAATAAACCCCATGGAGATGTGATGCAGTTGCCTTTTTCTTTCACAGTGGATTTAGTTTGCTGATATTTTATTTGGTATATTTACATCTATGTTAATGAGAGAGATAGGTCTCTAATTGGTTTTTTTTTTTCATAATGTCTTTTGTCAGACTTTGATGTCAAGATTATATTGGCTTCAAGAAACAAGCTGAGGAAGTGGTTTCTCTTTTGCTAATCTTTGAAAAATTTGTGTAGGGGAGATTGGGTGGCTCAGTCGGTTAAGTGTCCGTCTGTGGCTCAGGTCCTGATCTCATGGCTTGTGAGCTTGAGCCCCATGTTGGGCTCTCTGCTGATGGTGCAGAGCCTGCTTTGGATTCTCTGTCTCCCTCTTTCTCTCTTTGTCCCTCTGTTCCTTGCATGCACTCTCTCTCTCTCTCTCAAAAATAAATTAATAAACATTTTTAATAAAAGGTTTGTGTAAGACTGGCACGATTTCTTTCTTAAAGGCTTGGAAGAATTCATCAGGCAGGTCACGTGGACATCGAGTTTTCCTTGTGGCATCTCTCTGAGATACAGACTTAATTTCTTTAATATCCCTATAACTTTTTGGATTTGATATTTTTTACTTTGTCAGTTCTGTATGTTTCAATAGCGTTTTCCATTTCACCTGAATTCTCCAAATGTATTGATAGGAAGCTGTTCAAACTATCATCCATTTAACTATCTTTTTAATGTCTTACATACTTATACAGATGGCCTTTTGTTTCTCTCACTCTTCCTGGTTCCCATATTTCTGCCCCCTCCTGCCCACCCCCCCACCCCCCGGCCCGTGCTTGGTTCAGTCTCACTGGACCCATTTATATATTTTGTTAGACTTTTCAAAAAGCCAACAGTAGGCTGTTTATTTTCAGCTATATTTGCTTTTTTATTTTGCTGGTTTATGCTTTTATCTTCACTCTTCTCTCTTCTGTTCCTACCTCTAATTTGATATTAAATCCATAAGGCCTGTTATGCAGTTAATTTCTTTGTGCTCAATTTCCTTTTTATTTTAGGTTCTTAATATGGGTATTTAGGTCATCAGTTCTCAAATTGTCTTCTATGAACCCTGGAGGTATCCAAGGAATTTAGGGGCTCCACAAGTTCAAAAATATTTCCATAATAATACTAAAACAACAGGATACAGTATTTATTACCTTTTTTTACTGTATTGTCATTTATGCTAAATGGTGTAAAAGCAAGGGTGAGCAAAACTGGTGTTGCCCTAGCTTGAATTAGGGTAATAGCACTACACTGTGCAAGCGGGTCATTATATTCCTGAATGCCACATACTTGCCCACAAAATGCTAGTTTCACTTAAAAATATGTGATGAGTGGTCAAAAACATTAATTTTATTTTTCTTTTAATATTCTGGAAGGCAAATAGGAAGTGAGAATAAAGCATTTCTGCTGACTACTCCAGTCCAGAGAGGGACTCAGAGAAGTTGTGTCGTGATTGAGATGCAAAGTGAACCAGCCACTTTCTTTTTGGTGGCTTACTATTTTTGCTTGAAAAAAGAACTGATGAGTGTGATTGTTCCAACTTGGATATTTGGCAAACATTTTTTTTTTCAAAAGAAGAATCCAAGGAGCCTGTCCTTCCAAGGACGATAACTGAGATTATTTATCGCCAACGATAAAATTCAAGCTTTAAGCAAAAGTGAAAACCTTGGAAGGCTTACAACCCATCAGTTATTTGCCCGGAAGTGTGGGTTTTTCTTCGTTGGCAGGAATGTAGGTGCCCAAACTGGAACAGTCCCAGGCAAACTGGGATGGTTGGTGTTACTGAGAAATTTATAGGTTCCCAATACTTTAAGACTTCTGTGACGAGATAGGTAGAAATATTAATGAACATAATTTGAAAAATATTGTGTGAAGACGTGTGTCAGTATTCGGCATATCTGCATCATTCAGCAAACCAATGTTTTTCAAGTGACCGTTCTATAATGTTATAAAATCATATCTGAGCAAAAGGTCCATTCAATGTGTAAGATGAACCAATGTGTTTTAATGTAACAGAGTATGGAAAGGTATGCATATGGGTAAGCATTTCACATTGCAATTAGCCTTTATGAAAGTACACCTGGAAAATTTTGGTGTATTATCAAAGAAGACCATTCACAATGATCTGACAATGTTATTAAAATAATCTTCTTTCTTGGGGTGCCTGGGTGGCTCAGTCAGTTGAGCATCTGACTCTTGATTTTGGCTTAGGTCATGATCTCACTTTTCGTGGGTTCGAGTCCCACATTGGGCTCTGTGCTGACAGTGCAGAACCTGCTTGGGAATTCTCTCTCTCTCTCTCTCTCTCTCTCTCTCTCAAAATAAATAAATAAACTTAAAAAAATAATCCTTTTTTCTAAGTACATATCTGTGTGAAGTTGAATTTCTTTATACACTTTAATCAAAACAAAATATCATAACATTGAATGCAGCTGCAAATAAGAGAATCCAGCTGTCTTCCGTTAAGCCAGACATTACAGAAATTTCAAAAAATGTAAAACAGCGCCAACCTTTTCACCAAATATTTTGCTTTAGAGAATATAATTTTTTTTCTAAAATGATGTTATCTGTGTTAACATGTAATAGATTTGTTATTGTTATTTTAAAATGAATTAATAAATATTTTAAAAGTGTATCAATTTTCATTTAGGATACAGTAAATATCGATGAGTATTACCCACATAAACAAAAATTCTTTCGGATCCTCAATAGTTTTTAAGACTACAAAGGCGGCCTGAGACCAGAAAATTTAAGTGGCTTCGACTCAGATCGTTTTCCAGGTTTTTCATATTTTCCGATATATGAATTCAAGGCTAATGCTGTAATTGCAAATATTAGTATACCTTTTCATCATTATTCTGTCCAAAATATTTTCTAATTTCCATCAGGATTTCTTCTTTACTGTGTGTTGTTTAGAACTGTATTGCTTAGTTTCCAAATGATTAGGAAGATATTTCCTGTTATCTTTTTGTTACTGATTTCTAGCCCAATCTTACTCTAGTCATCGAACATATTTTCTGTGATTCCAGTCCTCTGAAATGTATTGACTTTTGCCTTATGATTCAACACATATCTGTTTTAAGAAATGTTTTGTGTGTGCTCACAGAAAAAATGTATCCTGCAGGTGTTGGGCTGGGATTCTCTATATGTCAAACAGATCAAATCTGTTAATTAAGGCTTTTAAACCCTCCATAAACTTACTCATTTTAATTTTTTCTGTTTATTTGATCTTCTTTCAAAAGGAGGGTGTGTAAACACCGAAGCAAATTTGGGTCTTTCTGTGGTTTTACTTTTACTTCTGTCTGGTTTACTTTACGTATTTTGAGGCCATTTTATTAGGTGAAACAAATTTAGAATCGTTTTTCTTACTGTTGAATGATCTCTTTAATTATTATGCAATGGCTCTTTATTTCTAATAGTACATTTTGTCTTAAAGCCTACTTTGTCTGAAATGAAAACAAGTCCATGCGACTTTTTTGAGCTGAGGTTTGCATGGGATGGATCTCTCTTCTCACTTTTACTCTCAACTGTGTCCTTGTAAATAAAACAGATGGCATTTAGGATATGTGTAAGCAGCATGTAGTTAGGCTTTTTAAATCTTACCTTAAAAATAGCACTGGCCTTTTAATTGGTGCATTTATTCTAATTAATGTAAACTTTGGCAGGGATTGTAGTTAACTTCTTATTTTTTGTCTTTGTTTGTTTGATCCTCTTTTCCCCTCTCCTCAAGTCCATTCATTTAATGAGATTTCATTTCACTCACACCTTCTATCAGCTTGTTAGATCTACATTCTTTCCTTTTTCTCTGAATGGTTCACTTGGAGATTATTAGTGGGTCTAAGTGACTTGCACACTCTTGACTAATGAGACTCAACCTCAAATTAATTCTTTTACTATTTTTCCAACAACGCAAAGACCTCGTAATACTTTAAATACATTTATGCTAGTGTTGTTTTGTATTTTAATTCTGTGTATGCTGAAGTGCCTTCCACACATTATTGTTATTTGAATTGCTATTCCTTCAGTTTTACCTCCGCTTTAACCTTATCTGAAGGTCTTCGCTTCTCCCTGCATTGCCGTGAACCTACTTATGGCCATTTCCCTTTTGCCTGGATAATTTGTTGTAATATTTATTTTTGTGCAGGTCTCACGGAAATAAATATTCTCATTTTCCAAGCTTCATACACGCTTCATTTTCAAAGGGTATTTCAATGAGCAAAAATTCCTGTTACTTATTTTCTTCCAGCATTTTAAAGATTTCTTTCCATTGTCTTTTGGCTTCCTGTATTTCTTTTAGAAGGGTAGCTGTCCATCTTATTGTTGTACCTTTTCTTTTTTCTTTGGCCACTTCTGCTTTTAAGAGTTTTTTTTCTTCATTTTTGCCTTATTTTCAGTTTTAGTATGAAGTGGTCTTCACCAGTTTGTAGGATGCCTTGAAATTCTTCCGTCAGAGTGGGAAAATTCTCACCTGACATCTCTTTAAATGGTGCTTTTATCCTGACCTTTCCAATTACCGAATGTTAGACCTTTCTACCCCGTCCCGTATAACTCTAATGCTATTGCCTGTTTTTGCTTCCCCCCCTCAATTTTGGATACCTCATATTGACCTGTTTATTAGTTCTTTGATCCTCTCTTGTGCTACGTCTAATTGTCAGATAAATCAGTTGAATTCCTAAGTTTCATATTTTATTCTTTACTCTGATTCTTTCTTATGCATTCCATTTTGCTGATGCAATTCTTTATTTTTCATTTACTGTCTTAAACATGTTCATTGTAATCCAAGTTCGCATCTAATTACTCCAATGCCCGCATCGCCTGTGAGCCCGTTCATCTTATCCATTTTTCTCTCTTGATTTTTGATGATTTATTCCTATGACATGTCTTTTCTGATAATTTCTTTTTAACTTTTTTTTTTTTTTAACATTTATTTACTATTGAGAGACAGAGACAGACAGAGCATGAGCAGGGGAGGGGCAGAGAGAGAGGGAGACACAGAATCCGAAGCAGGCTCCAGACTCTGAGCTGTCAGCACAGAGCCCGACTTGGGGCTTGAACCCACAAACTGTGCAATCATGACCCAAACTGAAGTTGGACACTCAACCGACTGAGCCACCCAGGTGCCCCTGATAATTTCTTAATTAAATGCCAACACTTCATATACAAATCATGAAGGCAGAGGATGGTGTGATCACTTTCTTCTTGAAGGAGGCAGAGTGTGGAAAGATTACCTTGACCTTATCTAGCTCAGACTGTATCTGAGCTGTTGCCCTTCCAGAATCTCACTGAGAACCTGCAGAACCCACCAGGCCCCTCCCCCTAAACTTCACCTTTGGTCTCTCCAGAACTGTGAGTCTGCCCAAACCCCTGCTTGGCTGTTAAGCCTCTTAGCACCTGCTTTCCTCTTGGTTCCTCCTCCTTTGCCCCGTGTCTGTGTTTACCGCTAAGTATTGACAAATGCCCTGGGGGGGAATCGGGTGCAGAAGATCAGGTTTCCTTCTCTGGGGTCCCCCTTACACTGGAATCTCAGTCCCTTACTTTCTGACTGCACTACACTCCAGTTGTCTTCTCTGCCCATTGAGGCTTTTCTGGCCTACCATTTTCTCCTTGAAGTCTACTTCCTATGCTGTAAACTGGCGAATAACCCGGTTGGGGGAAAAAGCAACAGCGGACGGACAGCTCGCCCCAGTGCCTTCCCCTTCCCTCTGAGATCGCGTACCCTCAAATCTTTGCTGTATTGATTGGCTTCGGATGTTTTCAAACAGATTTTTTTTTCTATCCAGCCTTTACAGTCGTTCTCAAGGGTAGGGTCATGTCACTGCTGCAGGCTGCCCTGTCCAAGCCAGGGATGTTCACTTCTTTACACAGGTTTCCCTAAAACCCCTTCAAATTTTGCTTCGGAGTCAATCCTAGGGGCTACCGCTGGCTTGGAATGTTCCTGGGGGAGGATGAGCTAGATTTGCTCTGCGGCTTGATATTTGAGAAGGGGTCATCTCCTGTTTGTTTTCCTGTGGATTTTGTTTTGCTGATTGAAATATCCTTTGATATCCTTAAAATGCCAAGGTGGGGGCTACAGCTATTCCTCAAACAGGGGCCGGGGGTGTGAGCATCACAGCCTCTTTCTCAGATGGAGAAAGACAAATTGCAAGCATTTTCTCGTGGGAGGACTGGCTTTTGAGGTACCGGGGCCCCCAGTCTGGGCTCTGGCTTAAAGGTGAATGTTTGACAGGTTTGCCTACCAAACGTGCACCGGTCTTCACAGCAGGCTGGAAAACTCATGTCTCCCTACTATCAGCCAACCTGCATTCCGGGCTGCTTCTTGGGTAGACCCCTGCGCTTTCTGCTACCATGTGGGAGAAAAAGGACAGCAGCCTCCTCAGGTTCTGGTTTTGGGCCTGTCTGAGAGGCCCAGCTTGGTTTTAACCATGCAGCGTGTCAGCGATCTGCCTTGGGTTTTAACTGTCAAAACAAACCAGTTCTGGGTCATTACCCCATGGTGCCAGCCAACATTGCGATCCTGGCCGTTTCTCCCCATCTCCCTGGCTCCCACACAAATAGGCCCCAGATCTTCGCTTCTGTGTGACCCTGGGCATTTTAAAGCCTGCGTTTACTTTCACCAGCCAAAGTTACCATAATAACAAAGCCCTGTGCTTATTTTCCAGCTTTGTCTGTTCTTTCTCTGGCTCAAAGGCTGGACTGTGGTTGGCTTCCTTCCATGGCCTTCTTTTATCTTGCGTTCCTGGCACCAAGTGCTGGAACAAAGCTGAAGTTGCCACTTCAATTTGGGAAGCTAAGAGGTCTGAAATGAGGACCAGTTCCCTTAGAAAATGTCGAGTTTGCCTTGTTTACAACCTGAAGTCCCTGATTAACGGGGCTTTAAGCTCATGGCATCATCAGGCAGGGCCTCTGACATTTTCTCTGCTGTGGACACCTTTAGCATTTGGCACGGCTTCAGGACCCCCTTCTCAGAATGGTCTTTTCAATCCATGAAATGAAACGAAACATTGAAAATAGTTATCGGATATTGAAAAAAAATGAAATCAGTGGCACGGACTGTGTGATAAACTTGTGGTATGTGCTTCTTCAGTGCATTTGTCAACTAGTTCTAATGGTGGGCTTTCGAGGAGCTGAGAAACACTGATTTGTCGTGGCACATTGTCATAACTGCAGGTATCTCAAATACCTTTCGATTTTCGTCACCATTGTGCGCGGGACCGTGGCTTTTTTGCCCACATTCAGATGAAAGAACATGCCACATCCCAATGCTTTTTCCCGTCCAAGCTCGCGAACCCCTGATTCTGTCCAGACTAACCCCCGGGGTGAAGGTCGCTGTGTGTCCGAGGCCTCAGGAGGGACCGTGCGCATCTGCACACAGAGTGTGGGCGTGCCAGACCGTGTGCATGGCATGTCAACCTGCAGCTGGCCTCCTCTCCTTCCTCGCGAGCCCGCGGAGCACCCGCGTCCACTCAGACTTTCCCAGGCACCTACTCCTTCCTGCCCCGTGCTTGTTGGTCCCCACCACCGGGTGTCTCGGGGCCCTCGGGTCCCTGCAACCGTGCACAGGGGGGCAAGAGGTTCTGTCTGAGCCACTGCCTAAGTGTCGCTGGGGTCCCATCCATCACGACCGCTGTCCCTCAAGAGCAGCAGTGTCAGTCTGAGGAAGGCAGTTACACTGTTTCGTTCCAGTGATCGCGTCTCGTTTCCTCTTGTGTGCGCACAGAGACACATGAAGCACGCAGACACACACAGACACGCACAGAGAAACACGTAGACGCACACACACCTACAAATGCACATATGTAGACACGCACAGAGATATGCAGACACGCATACATACAGAGACATACACACACAGACCACCCCCCCCCCCACACACACACACACATGTGCACGTGCAAGAGAAGGGAGGCTGCAGATACACGGACTCAGTCTAAGCCCTGCTCACAGCTGGAAGGTCACCTTGAGACGGGGCTGCAGAAGTGGACTGTTAAGACGCACGAGCCAGCCGCTCAACAGAGTGTCAGCATCTGGCCAGGACACAAACGCAGGTCTTTCTGGGAAAGCCTTGAGATCTTTGAGGCAAGCAGCCTGAGTGTTCCGGGGATGGTAGGCCTCCAGGGTGTGGGCTGGAACTCACTCAGTAGACATGAAACCTAGGATGGTGAAGGCCTGCTGATCCAGGACAGTCAGCACAGCCAGGGGGGCTGGGAGTGGTGGAGGGTGACACCAGAGCAGACAGTGGGGGCCCGAGCTGTGAGCTAATGCAGGCTGGGGGACGGGCAGTGGGAGGGTGGGTCACCACAATCCTCGTGATAAGGGAAGGGTGTCATTTGGCCAGTAGTTCCTTATTTCTCTCTCTCTTTTTTTTTTTTTTTTGTCATGAAAAAGGCCACTTGCAACAACAGTAAAGAAGACTAAAACAATACCACCAGCAGCAGCAGCAAAACTGATGTCCTTACCACCCAAGCCCACCCCTGACATTGTGGGGTCCAGAGCAAGAGGATATATGGACACCACAGGCCAGATAGCTGACTACGGAAGGGTTACAGATCAAACTAACCACACTGCTAGACAAGATATCACTGCTCCTTCCCCGTGGTGAGTATGCCTCCTTCACTCGCCGGAAGGCCACGCTGGAGTTTAGACACGGTGGGCTTCTTGGCACTCCATGCCTGAGGCGGGCAGGCGGGACAGCTGGCTTCTGGCCTGTAGGCCACACCGTCCTGTTTCCACCTCAGACCACATCACACACAAGCTCTGCCCCCTCACACACATCAACGCTGTCCTAGGCCACACTTCATAACTCTGAGTGGACATGCATTCAATAGAGCCACAGCATGGGCTGCGCCATATTGGCAGGAAGTCTTTGGGTCAGGCAGGGGCCCCGAGCTCCGGGTGGCTTACACCCCGGGGTCCTCATGACTTTGTCCATTGGCAGGTAGGCATTCGGGGTGTGGGACAGGAGCTCCTCTCTCCCCATCTGGGGAGGTACTGGCATCACACAGCTCAACTACGCTCATTTTGTACCAACCTCCAACCTTATTCCACACACACAAGCTTGACACTGGTATATATGCCAGCTGGATTATTTCCTCTCTTTCTGTTGTAGCAGAAATATTTTCCTTGTATCTACATAGTCTTCATAGTTAAAATATTTTATTTTTTTATTACCCTAGAAGTATATAATCATTGCAGATAAATAAGAAAATACAGAGAATTATGAATAAAAGAATTGCCGTGTATTCCCAGAACTCGTGGATAGGTGCTATTAACATTTTGTGTATTTCCCTTCAGAATGTTTATGATACATATTCATATATATTTTTCTTTTCAAAAATAAGATTTTCCTGTAATTGTTGTTTTGTAGCCTGCTTTTTCTGCATTTACTGTATCTCAAATCTCCCCAGGTGAATACATGTATTTCTCCAACATTTTCCTTAATGGCACCCAGTATTTCATGGTATGGCTAAAACAAGAACAACACTATGATAGTGATATAACACGAACCATCTCCATTCCAGACTCTGGACTGAGCCTCCAGAGTATTTCTGGGAGGTAAATATTGCTGTGCTCCTTGTAGGCTGCTCAGGCTTCTGTGGCCCCCAAATTTAGATTATTTTCAACTTTCTGATATTATAAATAATACTGTGTTGAACTTGATGGTACTTGTCACTGTTTTTCTTCAGAAAAATTCCTAAAAATGAAACTGCAGGATCATAGACTATACATTTAAAAAAAAAATTAATGTTTATTTTATATTTGAGAAACAGACAGACAGAGTGTAAGCAGAGGAGGGGTAGAAAGAGGGGGACAAAGGGTCCAAAGCAGGCTCCAGGCTCTGAGCTGTCAGCACAGAGCCTGATGCGAGGCTCAAACCCACAAACTGTGAGATCATGACCGGAGCTGAAGTCAGATGCTAAACTGACTGAGACACCCAGGTGCCCCTGTACATGTTTTTTCTTTTTCTTTTTTTTAAGTTTATTTATATATTTTGAGAGAGAGAGCTAGCGTGGGGGGAGGGGGGGCAGAGAGAGAGAGAGAGAGAGAGAGAGAATCCCAAGCAGGCTCCGAACTGTCAGCACAGAGCCCGATGCCAGGCTTAATCCCTTGAACTGTGATATCATGACCTGAGCTGAAATCAAGACTCACACGCTCAGCCAACTGAGCCACCCAGGTTCCCCAGACTATACACGTTTTAAGTAAACTTTATCCACGTTGCCAACGTTCCCTCTAGAGAGCTTTTACCCAGCTCTCTGATCATTAAAAAGCAAAGTGAACACACATAACCCTAACGACAAGAAGGACACAATGGGAGCTCTGGCCAGTGGATCCCGGAGGCCGTGGGCACACTGGCATGGGCACTCTTGCTCGCTCCTCCGTAAGTATGTTAGCTGTTTCTACTTCTCCTTTGAATCATCTTGCTATGTTCTTTACCGATTTTTCCATTTATCTCTTTCTTAATGATTCACAAGTGCTCCTTTTTTTATCTTGATGACAATAACCACGGGCCAGGCACATATGTAGCAAACATTTTCCCTCAGTTGGTTTCCATTTTAATTTTTTGTTAGGCATTTCCTCTTTGAGCAGCTCTTTTCATTTTTGTTCAAACTTCTAGCAACTTCTTCTGTTTTCTTACTTAGGTCCTCGTGCTTGGGAAGACTTTTCTCACACGAACTTTATACATTTTTCAAACATCGTGTGTATTTATTACTTGTCCTTACATGTTAGTTTCCATTGGCTTTTTACTTCATTTGGAGAGTATATGCTGTGGGATATGAGTAAGGATCCAGCTTTGTTTTTTAGAACCAAGTTAACTAATGATTTAGCACCATGCATCGGATAATGTATCCCTCCTGTGTACATTTGAAATAACTCTGCTGTCTTCTGTATCTCAGGACTTGCATTTTTGGTCTAAATTCTTTGTCTTTGGTCATAATGGTCATCTGGATTTTCTCGGGTCACAAGTTTTGCTGCATGTGACACACATCATAGTATATGTTCATATGTGAAAGTGAGAATTCTTCCAATTGTTCTTCTTATTTGTTCAGAGCTTTCTGGTTTTGGGGAGAGGGTTCTTGAAGATGAAATATAGTATTTGCTTTTATCAGCTGCATATTTATTAATGAATGCATCAGCTTTTTAAAGCAATGGCTTATGATAGCTTTAGCGTCTCTAGATTTTTCCAGAAGGAAGATCTTTTAACAGACAACTTTTGCTTTTGTGGAATTTGTGGAAATTTGCTCCTTCTTTCCTTCATATGAAGATGTCAAGCCAAAACTTTCTCCTTTTGTCCATCCGTGAAAATTACCTTTGGCTACCCCCAACTTTGTCGCTGTCAACTTTGGTCTCTGGGTGCAGTTTTGACTTCCTAGCCTTTCCACAACTTTAAATTGTAGCTAAACCCGCTTGAACCCAGGTTCTGTCTGAGCCCGTCAGTGGCTGAGCTTGTTTTGTGTTTTATGTGTAGATCAGCAAGCCGTTAACATCTGCCACATCATTGTACAGGAGCCGGAAGGCGTATGCAACTCTGGGCCAGGGCCCTCTAGCACATCATGTCCTGCGTAACTTCTGGCAGTACGATCTTCACATCTCCGTGTTCGCTTAATAAAAGCTTACCGAGGATTCGTCGAAAACGAGAGGGCACAGAAAAAAAGAACACTCAAACTCCGCCTGTCCTATGATGCTTCCTAGCTTCAAAACAAGCAGGAAATAAACTTCATATTTGAACTCAGAATGATCTGGGGCAACAAGGGGAGGTGGAAAAGTCTGGTATCAGAAGGAATGACGAGGCCAGTGGTACGAGAACTAAGCCCCGTTCTCTCACTGTGCGCGGCGCTGTCCTTGACTGTGGGGGGGCACCACCCAGCTCCCCTCCGTCCCCTTCAGCGGTCACGGCCTCAGGCTGCATGGCTTCTAGTGCAGGTGCAGCTCAAGACCCAGCCCGAAGCCGGGCTCCCCCCGTGTGGTCCCTGAATGGACTGGAGGGTGGGGGTGGAGGCCTGCTGCATGATGACATTTTCCTGGCTTCATCAGCAGGCTTGGGTGCAGGAAGGAGAAGTGCGAGCCTCACCCTCAGCATGGAACGGCCTTGGCCCCACTGCGCGTAATGCCGAGCGCTCGGATCCCAGATGTTTGGAAAAATCCGCCATGCCCCTGGGTAATTGGGTCCATTTCAGCATGCCTGGCTCTGGCTGGTTTCAGAGAAGAATTGTTCCGTTTTCCTACTGTTTTGCAAATGCATGAAAATGGCTAGAAATTTTGGTCACCCTGTGAGTCCTTTTATTACAACTGGAAAGTAGGAAGGGGTGTTTTTAGTTCAAACAAATAGCGTTGCAGGCACAATATGTTACATTAAGAAAGGGCTAATTTTGTATTATTAAATATAATCAGAAACACAACGTGAGGTTTGTCATGTTGACATGGTGTGCTAGGTACCTTAACACAGCTCAGCAGGCTGCCTTGTTTGCACACTGCTTAAACTTTCTCATCGATGAGTTTTTGCATGATAACCAGAATATTAAAAATACATGAAAAGTGGCCTTCGCACTTCTCAGCAACTGCAAGCCTGGGTTACTGGAAGGCAGCTCCCCTTCCCTCCCCCCCACCCCAGGCAGAACTGCAGGCTGCAAAGCCTCAGTGGTCACCCCGGGGGGGTCTCCTGGATCTGGGCTGAGCTGCAAGCTTGCTTGTTGCCTCCTGGTGCCGGCCCCAGCCTCCCACACAGCAACCTCGTCAGCATCCATCAGTGCTATTAGGCACAGTGGAGGGGACACATGCTTTGATCCTAACAGCGTTCCTTGGGCGGCAAATCTGTAACTGCCTCTCACTAGCTCCCCGCCACAACCCAGGCTAGCCATATTCTCAACATTCTCTCTTCTCTCTCTACCACAACACTTTGGAAGGTTCTGGAAGGTTCCAAGGAGACTGAGGTAGGTGGCTACACAGGTAGATTTTTCTTCTACAAAGCATAGGGTTCTTTTGGAAAAAGAAGACCAAAGCGACAGAAGGAAGATACTTGGCTGTCAGGCAAAATGGGTCCACAGGTGCCCTGCCTTGCTGGGTGTTAACCCTTTAGTTACTAAATGTGAGGGAATCCAATCCAATGGAAGGGGACAGGCTACATGGCAGTGGTGGGAGGTGGAGCAGGAGAGAACGTGGCTACTTACCAAGTTCTGTGGAACAATTTTAATACCGTAACAGTGATAACAGTCCTGCTGAAGCTGGATGCCAGCCTTGGTTCACCAATCTCACGAACTTGTTCCTACATTTGATATCACCATTAATACTGTTTCCATTTATTACCTTATTAATTTAAATAAATACATGTAATCCTCTATATTTGTTTCTGTGATTTTGAGCAATGCCTCTTGACTGACTTATAAAATGAATTTATTAGGACACAAATTTCTCTGTTTTTTTTTTCCAATGCATTATTTGAGGTAGAGGAAACTGTCAGGTAAGTTTTCCTCTAGATAAATTCAAACACCACAGAAATTATTCCTCCAGCAGGCGTAAGGACAAAAAGGCTCTGATGTTGGCCAAGATCCCAATAATATGGCTCCTGCCCTGCGGTGTTCAAGGGGCCCCATGGACCAATGCAGAAATTATCCAGCCTCAAGTCTTAGCTGGTATTCCTGCCCCTTGGGAGATCTGTCGGATGACAATGACTAGTCAGGTACAGCCTGACTGGAGCATCCATCTGACTGCAGGACAGGAGGAAGAAATGGATGGGCCAAGGCTAGTGAGCAGATTAACCCACAATGAGATTTTAAATCTCATTGTCCCTTGGTCCAAGACGAGAAGGGAGAGTTACTGGGCACTCACGGACCAGCAAGGTGATTAGGCACAGGTGCAGAATGAGGACGGACCAGGCCCTCCACCACCATCCCGGCAATGCAGGACCACACACCCATTTCTCCTGTCTTTGAGCTGAGCCTATAGAGCCCTAGCTGGAAATGGACATCTTGTGAATGGGGCTGAGGTTTCCTGATATTCTCACTCCATGAAGGGCACCATGCTGTATTTTTTTCATGATTATCTGTGCAAAGATTTGTTTCAACAGGAGTTGGTGTATGGGAGATGAGATAATTTAAGACTATTCCCTGTGGTGGTGATAGAAACAAAAGGGACCAGCAGTCATTGCTTTGGGATTTATTTATATCTCTGAAAATTCCAGACATTTAAGGCAAATTACAGAAAAAATGCCCAGGTTGTAGATAATTTTTCTAGGTACAGAGAGTGCTCAGATTCTGTCTGGATCCATACTATGGTAGGCAGAATTCTAAGCTGGCCACCCCAAGTTCCAACCCCCCCCCTCCCCAGGAAACTCTCCTCCCTGAATATGGACAGGGTCTGTAGACATGATGGGATGTCACTTCCATGACTGGATTAGTCTCTGGTGAAGGTGAAGGGTCCCTGCAAATGTAATCAAGGCTCAGATCAGCTTGACCTTGAATGAATCCAAGAGTTTCCCTTGAGTGGGCCTGAGTTATCCAATGAAAGCCCTTAAAATAGGGACTGGGACCTTCCTGCTGCCTTTGAGGAGTGAGCTGCCATGATAGAGGGTCCCTGAGAAGGTCGTTGTGGGGTGGGGTCAGGGTGGGGGCTCTGTGACTTGAGAACAGCCCATGGCTGATAGCCAACCAGCAAGTGGGGACCCTAGTCCTGTAAGCATGGGGAACAGAATTCTGGCAACAATCATATGCAACTATGCTGATACCTTGATCACACCCCAAGGCCCTGAGCCAAGGCCTCAGCTAAACCATGGCTGGACTCCTAACCCACAGAAACAGTGTGGTCACGAAAGGATGTTCTTTTAAGTGGCTAACTTTGTGTTATGTAGCAATGGGAAATAGCCTACTTATGAAATAGCATATATGTGGAAATCAACCTGTGCATTGATAGGATGGTTGTATTGTACTGGGCCTGACAGACATAGGGCTCTGCAAACTTCATCCCAGCAAAGGGACAAGGGTCACATGGCCCTGTGTTCACACCTGTCAGGGCCAGTGAACTAAGTCACCATGAAGAGGAAGAGAGATGCCAAGGAAAACCAGAGGTGACTCACACTAAAAAATGCTGCAGCATCCCAGAAGCGTCTCTGATGAGACTTTCACCAGGAAAAACTTCCCGTTTTTAAATAATATGGTCTTGATTGCCCATTTCCATTCATCATGACAAAATTTTCCTCTGCCAAAACAAAGAACAAATGCACTCTTTACAATATAAAAATCGTTTGTTTTTTTTAAATTTTATTTCAGCCAAGCCAGGGGTCTCACAGTCCCTGCACTTATAATAAGATCCCAGATTTCAAACGAAAGCTGGTTATTGATGGCCTACTTTTTTCAACATGGTACCATGTCAATAAATTGGAGAATATTTTAGTTTGTTAGATTTCCCCAAGCATTCCGGAGAAATCCTTAGACAATTTGCCATATAAACTGAGTTAATTGCTTTATAGAGCAAAGCTATATCAACTATTTAGATATACCATATGACAGACATTCATAAATACAAGACAGACATATTTGTCAATAAAGTGATGTATACGATAATTATTTTTATTATGTGAATTTCCACGTTGAAATCAAGATACTAATGACTGGCATGGCCTCAACTAGTTGTCAGAGTAACAAGAAGGGAAAACTCTGGGTTGTTTTCTGATTTTCCTCTGTTCTTCCTCACGCTTGGAATGTAAATCTCAGGGCGCCATAAAATTGAATAAAAAAATGTAAGTTTTAAATTATTTTTATTTTAAGTCGGGTAGGAGCATAATAGAAAAAGATCATCAAAACAATGAGAAGAAATAATTGTTAATTTCTACAGTACCTTGAAACAGAAGCCCAAGAGAATAAATGGAATAAGGATACTATTAAAATTTCCTCTTTTATTATATCTTCCCTGCCAGAGTAATTGTTGCTGTGTCCAATATATGCAGGGGACAATTTACTAGCTGTTTTCTATTAGTTTTTAACATTAACATATACAGAAATAAAATGAATACCAAGCTTTCTTTGCTTAATTAAATGACTGACAAGGCACAGATGTTGCCCGACTAACTCTTCTACATAATGTCTGAAAGCAGGGGAACCAAATAGAAGTACCATAAGCAATGCAAACTTCCTCCTTTATTAAGTGAATATTGATGCAGTATTATGGAATATTTTCCAGGCCACCACATAAGATGGGGCATGTGGTTCTTTTTCTGCAAGAATTATATATTAGTATTCAGATAGAAAAAAATTCCTAATATATCATTTACACACCGGATTAAAGGTTTTCATAGACTTTTTTTTTTTTCTCTGAAATCATTGCTCCTTGCAGGTGTTCGTCAGTGTAGACGTTCCTAATGGCACAAGGGCACAGAGTGATAAGATACAGGGGATTACTGGGAACACACTGGCTTGTTCCAAACCCTGGATTTTCTTCAAGACTTTTCTAGAAATAGAAAATTGACCTCATTTGGATCTTAAGGTGTATTCAAGGCTGGATCGGCTCAGTCAGGCATGTTAACCAGATGTGATAAATGCTAACCCAAAATAAGATTAATAATAGCGTCCTTTTTTCTGAGAGCAGGCTGTGCTCACAGCACAGAGCAGACTATGTGCTATTTTCTCTCCTCTCTCCATCGGTGTGTCTTGTCTTTCCCTACACACACACCTGTGTAAGTGTGTGTGTGTGTGTGTGCATATACACACACTACATACATACATAATTATTTAATCCAAGAGCAGCCCTATGAGGAAGGCACTATCAATATCCCCATTTTATAGATTAGGAAAGAAAGGTAGAGAGATTCAAAGCCAGCAAATGCTTCCCAGCATATTGACCTAGCATGCAAAAACTGCACCTGGGTCAGGTGACTGATGGGTTCACTCATTCAGCAGGTATTTTTTGAGCACCTACTATGGACCAGACATTCTTCTTGGTACTGTAGACTAATGAACACAGTGAACATAGTCCATGCCCTCATGGAGCCAACATTCTGGATTATTTTTAACGATCTGTTCCATAGTATCATACGACTAACACTACCACCCCAGCCAAACTCAGCAAGTTAATTACAACTCAAGGAGGTTAATTAGGTATCCCAGGAAAATACATGATTGAGTCGTAAGTCTGTTTGGGGAGGCTCTGGGACCTGGCAGAGCGGCCCTCTCTAGCTCAGTGACTGTGTGGCATGCTCCGGGCGCTTTGGTGGTATTGCGGGTGCTGTGCATGTTGGGGACCGCTTAACAAATTTTTCCTATGCCCGTTCATGCAAGGTATGTACCAGCCCTCCTGCTATTTCCTGGTTTTTTTGATTTAGAAACAGAAAAGGATTAAGTAAACTACGATGTGAGTTTATAGGGAAACTGACCCACATTTGGTTCATCAGCCAGCTCAGCAAAGCCTCTCCCTACGTGGTTGGTAGAGTTTTTGCAATGAGGGTGGGCTGGAATGGCAAGCTGCTTCATTTTGTAGGACCCTAAAACTCAGGGACCCCCATGGAGCGGCCATTCAAGCTGGTGGCTCTCCAGGCCAATCCACACCCCAGATCTCTTTGGTGACACCAGTGGCATTTTCTGCACTGGCCATGATTTCTCTCGCATTTGCTTATATGGTGGTCCCAGAGCAGTCCCCATTGACGTGCAGAGCCTGAGAGGTTTTACAGCAGATGTATACAGCGCCACCAACAGTGCACGGACTCCAAAGAGCATTGTGGCGGTGAGGATACCGTAATTCACATTTCCAATATCGCTAATAAAATTTAACAAATGGAAAACCAAAATGTCAAACAAGCAATAATACTGATGGTATTTCTCTTAGGCCGAGTAAAGAAAATCATGGTGACTTTAATTGGTTAGGATAACAAAAAGAAAAGAGAGAGAAAACCCACCGTGTGACTCAGCCGGAGGGAGAGCGAACCTAATTTTACTAAGAGTAGGTGGTAATAACGTATCAGGCCTAGGAGAGGAGGTACTTTAGATGGCTGTAATTGACTTGGATTAATTATGAGGGTGATGAATAGTGTCCCCCCTATGTAAATGAGGGTATGCCCGAGACTCGAGACCAATGAAAGTGCAGCTGTGCTTTAGTGGACCGTGGCGTCATATTTCACGGAGCTCAAGTTGAAAGGGAAGGGGAGTGATATTTATGGAGTGCAAAGCACTCTGGGACTTTGTGGGAAACCACATATATTCCGCTTGTCAGAAAACATCTTAATATTTACTCCAGCAATCCCAAGACTGAAGGCCCCCCCCCACCACCCGAAAGCTTTCATTCACCCATTTTCCAGATAGAAAGCTCCGGTAAATCCACCGAAGCTGTTGTGCTTTCTGGAATGTCACTTCAGATTTGTAGATTATTCCTCTGCGTTACCACGACGGTGACATGCGTGGGAGGAAATGCTGATAATGATTTGGGGAATCGCGCTGAATAATTCTCTTGTTGCCGTTTGTCACAACCGGATTCGATGCAGCCAACATTTCCCTTGTTGGTGATTTTCCCGTAAAACTTTAAGCCCCGCTGAGGGCCAGCATTCACAGGGAAGAAATTGTGGCTTTAAAGAAAAGAAAAGAAAAGAAAAGAAAATATCACTTGGGTTGCACGAACACACTCAAAGAACAAAGGCGGCACGGGCACTACACTCGTTCAGATGTTTCCACACGTCTACATGCCCGGTGGTAGGTTGAGAAGCAGCTGGGTCATGGGCGGAAAGTGTCTGTGTTACCAAGAGGGCGTGGTGTGGGCACCATCTCTGCACCACAGGCATTGATGATTGTGAAAACAACTTTTTAGTGCTTGCTGTTACAGGCTCCGGACTCTTCCATTATCCCAAACTCTTTTCCGGCATCAGCTCCAGCTTAGATACCCTTCAGGAGAGAACATTCTTTCCCCTAGCTGCTTTGACTTTGGCATGTCCCAGAGGTTGCAATTCGATGATAATTCAAGCTTTTTGTTTTTTGTTTATTTTTGTATTTGCAACGATGTTGCTAAAAATCGGAGCACAAATAAAATGGGGAATGTGTGGAAATACCCATGGTTTGATCCATGTTTCGTACATAGTATATTATGTTAAGAAAGGTTAACTCTGTATTAAATATAATCAGAAACACAATGCAGGGCTTGTCACACTGACATGGGGCGGTGGGTACTACAGTGCCGCTCAGCAGGAAGCCTTGTTATATTTTTTATATGTTAGTAGATGTCTACTTAGAATTGATCAAACCTTTGCTTCCGAAACATATATGCCAACACCTCAGCAACACACACCATAAACTAGACTCTCAGAAAATAATAATGATGCTTATCAGTCACTCGCCTTGAGTTTGCTTGTGAAAAACCTCCAGCTAGTGTGCTATTGGAGCTCTTAAAACATAGATCTTTTTGCTGTACTGATAATTCACTCACAGCTTGAGATTGATGACTATGTGAAGTCCATAAAAGATGTTACCACTATATTTTGTTCTTATGATTTATTTTATCATGTTGTCAAGGTTTGCAGAAAACAAGAAACAAATCAATGAATGTCATGCTTAAATATTAAAGAAGGCTGTAATACACATTTTTATTCAGATGCCTTATTCAATCTTGTGGCTCAGAAAAGAGTAGTGGCAACAGAGCTTTTATTTGAATTACTTTTGGAAAAATTAATTTAGGAGGACTGTTGAATTGTGAATGGCAAAAGGTAGCTAACCTTGTTTGCTTAAATAGGAATATATGGTTGCTGGACTCTTTGGAAAAGCGGTTCTAACAAACCACAAGGAAGTGAATGGATTTTAAAGTATCAGGAAGTTGGGCTGGAGTGTGCTTACCAAGTTCAAGCCCGTGCCATGGATAGAAGGGTGTTTGGAAAGAGGCGAAGGAATAAGACTGGGCTTCGGGGAAAGGGGGCTGGATGCTGTGCACTTTGCTTTTGAAACGAATCATTTCCTTCATCATTATTTGAAATGAAGATCACTGTCTATTCCTAGGGAAGGCACTGTCTGTAAGCACGGCATATCCAGAATTGCTGGCCTTTCCCACACCTCATTAGACAGCAAGCAGAGAATAGCTAAATCTTGCTTTCTTTTTCTGAGTTTGACTGGCTTCCTGCAACGGCGGCCTACCTGTGCTGATATTGTCAAGGGCACATTAAAACGATCCAGGGTTGGACACCGCACATTTCCAGGGCTTGAAAAAATATAGTCTGAAGTCTGGTTTTATTTAGTTGTTATTATTTTTTTAAAACAGAAGAATGTCAAAAACAAACAAACAAAAGATTCAAAGGACCTATGTCAGAAATGAAACTCCCAGGTCGTGTCCCGGGATGAGTATGCTTCAGTCTAAATCAATCCCTTTCTGGAAACTCAGGTCTGTGCTGGGATAAGGGATGAGCAGACCCCATGACTTCCTGGCACTTTGAGGTCCTGAATGCCTTTGAATTATCAAAGAGAAAGTAATTAGGCTCAGCATCATTTCATTGTTAAGTGTATTTTATTGTAGTTTATTATATTCTTGCTTCGTGAAAATTGGTGATCAACACAAGGCAGGTTTGGTGGGTACAGATTAACATGAATATTCAATTAGCCGCAAGACCCTGTGCTTTGACCACTTGGAATAAACTGGAGTTTATTTAAATTTAGAAAACAGATAAATTAGGAGGTGATCATTTGCATTACAATAGGATTCTTCATTCTAACAGAGGATTCCTTGTGGGATTCTTTTAAATAGAAAGCTCTCCAAGTACTTTGAAAAATATAATTTGATTTTTAAAAATTCTCTTCTCATGTAGTTTCTCAGGAACATGCCTATTGTATGAAATGAGAGGCGTATCTATTTAATTTGGTAATGAGAGAGCTTCGTTGCAAATATTTTGGACTCGAAAAAAAAAGAAATTCTGCTGTGCTCGTCTGAAAGTCATACCCAGACTTCAAACTTAGGTCCTGTTTCCCGACTATTTTCCTTCTCTCTTGGTCATCCTGAAAGCAAATTTTAATTCTGTTAGTTCACCTCCAACCACCCCTCATCCTGCCCGTGCCTGGACAGGAGGAGATTCTCTGAGGGCCAAGTGAGATGCCCAGGACATACGTGGATGCGGGGGAACAGGATCTTTCCGTTAGCAGAGATAAGCAGAGGGTGTGGGGCTCACCGGGACAAGCTTCAGGTTATGCAAGCCGGTTTGATGATTTACCACAAAAGCTGTGTGTGTGTGTGTGTCGGGGTGGGGGTGGTGTTTAGTCACCTGGGTGGCTATGGTGGTGCTTAAGACAACAAAGGACAGAAATGCTAAGTGGGAAGGAGGTTCTCAATGGATGGGCCAGCAGAGGCAGTCCTGGGGCATCAGGCAGGAAATCTGTCCTCACCACAGGGAATCTTGGTGGCAAAGTCCTTGCTGTTGGGGCAAGAGTAGCTGGCTTTAAGCCTATCATCCCTTCTTATTATCTCCTGGGTCCTGGAACCTCATCCTAAACAAGGTCTTGGTACCTCCCTCCTGGGGTCCAGTTTTCTAAGGAGGAGAGGCTCTTACTCAGCATTAACAGGACTCAAAGGGAAAGTCTTCTGCCCTGTCCTCCGTGTCTCATGCCATATGAACCGGTCTATTGGCAAAATGGTCATGGTGTAAGTAAGCAGAAAGGTTGGGTGAGCAAAATTCATATGGTTCTGAGAAGTTGTGCAGCTAAGGAACCTCATTATCTATGTCACATGCCTGATAAATCTCCACAAAGGGGACAGGCCATGCAGAATCTCCAGTGTTCTCAAAAAGCATCTCTTGCATCAAGTGCTTAGCAGGACACCCTTTGGAAAAGGCTGTTGGAGTGTCTCCGGGACATGCACAAAGCGATCTGACTGAGCAGAGTCCTTGTGCGTTGGGAATGGTTCATCCTGTCAACTCCTCTTGGGATATTTGCCTCCACATCAGCAAAGCTCATCAGACAGAATGAATTTCTTAATTGGAGCATTTGGGGACATGACAGGGATGCTTTCTGGGGGGGGGGTGCGGGGAGAGTAGAACCTTCTGGGTGCTTGGCTCCTCTCTGTCAGGGGGCCTCAAAGTTTTCAGGAGAAACTTCACACACCTTCTTGCTCTAGCCCTAACCCTTGTGTTGCCATTTTGCCTGGTCGCGTTTAGCTTTCCACCATCTCCCTTGCAGCCAGGTTGTCCCAGGGCTTAGGTCATTGCTGGGTGACCTCAGGCTCACCACCTGGAGAGGGGATTTACTTCGTGAAGGCAAAACACCAGGAGAAGGCCCTTTTCTTCTCCTGTCGTACCAGGAGAGGCCCCGGGGAAGATGTCTGTGTCCTCCTAGGTCGGGAGCTCTGGGAGGAAAGTGAGGTCCTGTCCTATCTTGCTCTTTTGCTTCTAACAGAATCTCTTGCCACATGTCCTCTGGGATTGCTGGGTTGAATGTGTGCTGTATAGGATTGTGTCTTTTCAGAGGATTTCAGCAGAGCAGGAGCAAACGCTCTGGTTTCAAAATAGATGCTGTCCAGGTCTGTGTTCAGAACCTGCTGGACTAGGAGAGGCTGGACTCCGGGGGTTGGTCTGCTCCCACCCACTCAGCTCAGCCTGGAACCTCACGTGGCTCCTCCAACAGCAGCACCATGGCCTTGGAGAAGGCTCGCTGTGCAGTGATTCGGCAAGTTGGCCAAACTCTTTGTGCACAGAGTGCATGAAGCCCTGAAAGAGGCGGTGGAAGATCTGGCCTCAGCACGGCTGCTCCGTCCACAGTAGGTAGGACTTTGCGGGCTGAGTCATGGGCTGTGCCTGGAACCTCAGTTTCTTCCTGGAGAAGCAACTGACCCACTGCACCTCCACGTTTGGGGATGGCAGAACGACACATGCAGAAATGTGTATAAGCCAGAGGCAATTACCCAAATGCCAGATTTTATTTGTACTTTCCTCAGGGTAAACTGAGGCATAGGGAAGCGACCCAGAGGCAGAACACAAGGCAGGTCCGTTCACCAGCACGGTCATACAGGGAAGTCAGTCAGTCTGCTGAATGCCCAAATCAGGCTCGTCCAGGAGAGGCTGCTGGAGAACTGGCTTCCTCTGTCCCCGTGTCTCCAGGACCGGGAGGGTGATCCTGAATGTTGGACCTGTTCAGGAGCTTGTAAAATGCTGCATTGAGGTGCTCATTTGGGTGGCCTCTAACTAGTGGGATGTGGCCGTGTCTGCCCCTTTGCCATGGTCACACTCAGGGTCTGTCCAGGGGTCTGGACGCGGCCATCCCAGGTGAACTGTCATTTTGATTTTCTGTGATGAGCTCATGACTTAGGAGTCACCAGGAATTCATTCTGTAAAATCTGGGAGTACCAGGGTGGCACAGTCTGTTAAGCGTTCGACTCTTGGTTTCGGCTCAGGTCACAATCTCACAGTTTGCGAGATGGGGTCCTGTGTCAGGTTCTGCGCTGACAGTGTGGAGACGACTTGGGATTCTCTCTCTCCCTCTCTCTCTGCCCCTTCCCCACTCATCCTCCCTCTCTCTCTTGCTCTCTCTCTCAAAATAAATAAACTGAAAAAAACACAAACAGAAAACGGTTCGTAGGTTGCACGCACTCAGTGATAGGCTGGTGAAGCCAGTGACCTGTGCCCGGGTCTTTGCAGAGGGTGTGCGAGTCAGAGCATTTGCTAGGGGCACAGGCACGGAACACCCGGGGTCCAGGCTTTTTTTCCCCTAATGACACACTTGGTGGCAGGTGTGGACAATCAGCCACACATCGCTGGGGTCCTTTCAGCAAAGCCAGAGTCCAGCACCCACCTGTGCTTGCATGGAGCAGGCTGGGTGAGCCACGGAGTGAGGACACCCATCTCTGTGGGGACACATTCCCTGTTCAAGCCCCAGTGCTGCATCAGGGGAGCTTCTGGGATCCAGGCCTGCCCCTCCCCCGAGCAGGGCTGTATCCCCTGTCACTACAAAAATGACACCGGGGCTGTCTCTCCCTCCCAGCACCAAACAGGCACACGCTTGTCCCGGGAAAGGTCTTGGCTTCAAAGACTCTGGTCACGTAAACTCCTGATGGCTTCTCAAGGGCTTTTGAACGATCTGAATTGCCTTTTGTCGATTCGGTCATTCTTCAGATGGGGACATTTCTTCCAGGGAACAGCAGAAGACCACCTTGAAGCTCACTCCTTATTTGAGTGTTGTTTGTAGAACTTTCTCCTCCTGATCTCTTTTCCAAAGACACCTGGGACCCTCCTGTACGTGTGTCCAGAGGAAAAGCCACCGTAGATCAAACGGTGCACTGCAGTGATTTGCACAAAATGACACGAGACGCAAGCAGCAGAAATCCAGCAGCAGGGGCCTCCGTGCTGTCCGTCTGTGTCCGCGGAGTCGCTGGCTGAAACCCCTGCACGCCTTGGTGCCCGCCCTCCCCGAGCGCTGGTGGGTCGTCTGTGCACGGGCTCTGAGCGTGAAGAGCACGCGAGTGTTCCCAAGAAGGCCATCTGGCCCGGCCTCTGCTGTGCTCTGTGTCTCTTGCTCTGGCGGCCACAGGCCTGCACGGGAGTCAGTCCAGGATGTCTCATTCTAAGCAAGAGAGATGCCCCGTGATTCCTGGAGGCTGGAGGCCCGGACACAGTCCTGCTGGCAGCTCCCCTCTTGGGGGGTGGCACAAGGAAAGGGAGACAAGCGGTGGTTGGGGCCCCAGGGCTCCCTGTCCACAGACAGCGTCACGGTGGCACTTGGCGGGCTTGCAGAGAATCAGGGGATCTGGCCCCCAGCGGGAGCTTGAGCCCACGTGAACTAAGGTCTGTGGAGCTCGGTGTGGCACCTGTGCTCTGCACCTTTTCGCTCCCAATCTGCCTCATGAATTCTGACCTCTGGGCCAAGGTCACAGAACGTGTGCCTGGAGGAATTCGGCAGCGGTTATGAGAGGTCGTGTCCCGGGGCGTTTCTTTACAAACTCTTGGGTGTCCATGCGGAGCCCTCACACACATGAGGACACGTGTACACAGCCACACACACAGCCATGCGTGCACACGTATGCATGCACTGCCCATGCCCATGCACATACACACACGCACACACAACCTCACACGCACACACATTGCCAGCCTACAACACACACACACGTGCACAGACGCCACGCCCTCACCCCTCGTCTCTGTGTAGTGAGTCGCTGGGTCCTTCTGTGCCCGCTGTTTCCGAGTGTGGGGCGGAAAGAATGACTCTGTCCACGTCAGTGTCCCTACTTGAAGTGCACCAGATAATTCCTTCCGCTCCTGGCACATGCTCCTGAGGGCCAGCTGCCGCACGTAGCCAACAGGAAGGTGCTTCTCGGCTGCAGTCTGACCCGCGGCAGGGCAGTTAACGTCGGTGCAAATATTTTCAGGTTTTCTCTTGGACGCAGATGACACATAACGTATGGGACTTTCCCTAAAAGACCAGCTTGCGTGTTCCCTCTCCCGCCGGGGGTCCCAGCAAAGTGGGGTCTGTGTCCTTCCCGGCCGCGGCACGGGCAGGGGTCCTGGTTGATCCAAGAACAGAAATAGCCCTCGTCTGCATCGCTGAGAGGAGGGAGGGGAGCCAGGGAAGCCACAGCATGGCCTCACCAGCTCCGTGCACAGGTCAGTGACTGTCTCTGCTTCCCCTCCTGAGCTTTCAACCACATCCAATTAGCACTGCCCCGCGTGACGCAGCCGGTTCTCTTAATGAGAGTCATGCTCCAGCAGAACGCGTGCGACCTGAGCCTTTAGAAACAGGTGCCTTCCGAGGAGCCCAGGTGGGGATACAAGTAGGACAGCTCCGTGCAGCTGCGAGCAGGCGGCCTCGGCCTCCCGGAACCACAAGTTTGCCGGCATGAGATCAGTTAGGCCGTTTCCACCGTCTTCTGCCTTCCCCAAGGACCTGGACAAGAGAGAGAGAGAAGCCAGGTTCTCAGCTCCTGGAGTCGGGCCTTCTCTGGCGGCTGTGTTCACCTGCATCTGCTGGGTTACCAATTCCAGAAACCTCCCTGGACCTTTTGGAGGGCTGCACACCCCACGTTGCTCTTTGCACACATACACACACACACACACACACACACACCCCAATTATATGAAAACATTCTCTTCATTTGTCCATTTCACCTGGTAAATGTGGGCTTCTCCAGGGCAGGTGCTGTCCGGTGTGACCCTTCGGTGTCCGGGGCTGAGCGAAGGAGCTGCTCCATGTCTGTCCTGCATGTACGTCTTCACCATGAGATGAGATCACCTGACGGGGGCTTCGAGCTCGGTGGCTGCTTTCCTGATAGGGGAATCATGAGGAAGGGGAGATGGCCCTGGGAAGATGGGGGTGAGGATTGGAGTGACGTGGCCACAGGCCAAGGGGGGCTGGCAGCGGCCAGACCCTGGAGCCGCCAGAAAGCTTCTCCTCTAGAGCCTCTGGTGTGAGCACAGCCTCAACTTCAGACTTCTGGCCTCTGGAACAGCAAGAGAATAATCGCCCCTCCTTCCCCAGGGTGTGGTACTTTGTTACAGCAGCCCCAGGGAGCTTGCCCTCCTGCCCTTCACTGTGGTGCCCCATCCACCCTTTCCTTTTCTGTGCTCTGGCTCCAGCCCTTTCCTTGGCAGGGGATGCCCACCCTTTACTGACCACGAGGGCAGCCCTTCTCATCCCCCCCCCCTACTGACACCTCCACACGTCAGCCCGCCACCCTGTCTCTGATCGACCTTTTCTACCCCATACGCGGCAAGATGCCCAGGCAGTAGGGGAGCCAATGAGCATTCACCGTGTTAGGAACAGGTACACCAACCACTCCAGGTTACAGGTTGGCACCAGAGGGACAGGGAAGGGGATTATGCTAAGGTCACCTTTAGGTGCCCTTGTCCTGTGGAGAAGAACTGAATTCCAGTCCACCATGTCATCAGGAATGTGCTCGAAATTAACCCCATTCCAGCTACTGACCTGGGTGCTGAGGAGTCAGAGCGGAAAACGGGAGGTCCCTCTTCCTGGAAAAACTCATCGTCCAGGAGCAGAGATGGGCCTGTGAGCCAATGTGAATATTCACAACAATCACTGAGTCTCTCCGTGAGCCAAGAAGGCATTGTGCTGAGCGCCTCACATAATTTAATTAGGGCTGCCAGATTTAGCAAATGAAAGTCCAGGATGCCCAGTTAAATTTGAATTTCAGATACGCAAAAACTGTTTTAGTCTAAGTATGTCCTAAGCAATATTTGGGATGCACTCACACTAAAAAGCCATTTGCTGTGTATCTGAAAGTCTGTTTTTAGCAGGGCGCCCTGGATTTTCTGGCAACCCCGAATTTAGCCATCGCAGCGGTTCTCTGAAGGACAGTGTAATAGGATCTCCAACTTTCAGATAAGAAAACAGAAGATGAAGGGTTGTGTCTTTTTCATTTTTACATCAAATTAAAAGCCATTTGGTCCATGAGGTGGTTATAATGGACTTCAGATAAGCATGGTCCTGCTGTCTAAAAAACATTGGACATTTCTCAGAGCACACAGGATGGAACTTATTTGTCAGAAGCTCTGCAAAACTGTCTTTTGGTAAAACTGGGAAGAACCTTCTGCAGGGAACCTGGGGGAGAGGAGGGACCAGGGGCCTGTGGGAAGGGGCTGAGGGGCAGGCCTTTCCAGTGGCAGAGTGTGGAATCAGTCCAGAGTTTCCCATGTGTGCACCATGAAATAACTCTTAAATGTGTTCTTTGAAAAAGTGGGTCTTGTGACCTCACGGGTGCACCAGCTCGTCCAGAAGGTTCCTGACTGCACCAGCATATCGACCCCAGACCAGCCCGGCACTCAACTGTTCATACTGTGATTGAAAATTTGCTTCATGACAGAAACCTTTCCTATCCCTCATACCATTTCACGGGATGCTAGTAGCTTCTAGAACCCATCTGGGTAGACCCTCCCACCCAGACTGGAGCACGCAAGAAGTGGTCACCTCAGAGGTGAGGAAGAGCCTCCCTTTTACCCATGCGTGCATTATGGCACAAATCAGCACAGTGTGGCTACTCACATGCCTCTTCTCTGTTTCAGCATCGTAGCTGGATGCTTAGAAACCAGTTCGGTGCTTGGAGGAAGTGTCTTCTCAATGAACGTTTCAAAGGAAGGGCGGGCAGCCAATCCGTCTGTGACTTGGGGACAGCCATTTCTTTTTCTGTGAGCCATCCGTGTTGGAAGGGGTTCATGAAACATCTTCCTGACCATGCTCTCCCTGCTTGAACACCTGCCTCCGTCCTGAGCACCTCTCTCTCCTCAGGTCCAGTCCAGCTGGACTGGGTGCTCTGAGTGCCCTCGGCCTCTGGTGCTGGAGGACAGCCATCTCTCGTCGCCATAACGAAGACAAGCGACTCCATGAAGGAAGTGCAATCGATGACTCAGTGGGTGGGACGAGATGAGGGGACACCCATCGATCGGCCTGGAAGCAGGCTTAATGCCTTAAGTGGAGACTCGCGAGGGCTGGGTGGTCCCACAAATAGGCAGGTGGCAGGTTACACTCAGGGGCCTGAGAAGCGCACAGGCCTGGGAGTCACTGCCCATGGGGCCTCCATTCTTCAGGAGAATCTGGTCATTTTACAAACAGGCTGATGGAGGCCTTCATCCAACAGATGAGGAAGCCAACAGGGAAGGCAGCACCAGCCTCCTCCTTGTCCCCATTAAACAAGCCCAAGACCCATTAATCACCGTGCAAGCGGTTGACGGGACCTTGGGCCCATGGGATGATGCCCTCTTGAAAAGAATTCCCACTTTCCTCAACTTTGTGTTTGTGGCACCCGGCTGACGCTTTGTGCTCTCCCACAATCCTTTCTGCCACAAGAGCACCGGCCATGCCCATCCCCACCTGTTCCTACCTGATGGCACCTCCAGAGGACGTCCAGCCTGTGACAGCCTCCCTCCCAATGGCTGCAGCAAGTGGAGGGGCCTGTGACATGCCAGGACGGACAGCGACAAGGTCACACCCGAAGATTTTTCCTGCAGAAGAATGAACATTTTCAGCTTTTGAGATGGATTTGCATAATATATGTATTTCATGTGCGTGGGGATTTTAGAAGAGCCAACTGAGAGAGGATTGGGGCTGGAAGAACCCACAGAAACATTCGGCAAATGTGGCCCAGTGATGATGTATGACCTGCACAAACCATTATGGCCCAAAGTAGAATCACTTCCGGGTACTTCAGTCCAGACATAACAGAGTGTGGGCGGGAGCCCCACCTCCGGGTTCAAATTCCAGCCTTCCGTCAGGAGCTGTTAGGATTTGGCAGACTACCAAAGCATTCCATACCCAGTCCTTGGGCCGTTCCGTGGAGGTGTCTCTTTCTTGGGGCTCTGTAAGGATTCCATAGCATGATTCAGGTCCAGAGGCTTGGAGAGGGTCCAGGGCATAACAAGTGCTCAGCAAACGGTTGCTGGTTTTGAGACATGGAGGCACTGGGTCCAGGTCACAGAAAAAGGTGTTGATGGATGAAAGGCATTATTATTTGTGATCTGCCTTGTAAAACAGCATTAACACAAAACATTCTTAACCTGATACTTTTAGTTTTTGGTAGCAAGCACAGGACAGTGGTGATGGTCTTTTTCTTGCCCCCCGCCCCCACCCCCCCGCAGCACACACCTGAACGCATGTCCACCTCTGCATCAGGGGCGGGGAGAGAGAGGACTCAGGCCAGATGGAGGGTCTCACTTCAGTCCTTCACCACCTGTATGACCTCGGGTAAGTCACACATTCTCCGTGCTCTGTCTTCATCTGTAAAGTGAGGATTAGAATGACAACTCCTGCACAGGTTGTCATGGGATTGGATAAACGGACCATCTCAGAATGTCCTTGGTACATGGTAAGCATTTTGAGAGGGTTTTACCAAACCAGTTATCACTGGTGCTTGCTGGGGCTTGGGGAGGGAGAGGGAGATGGGTAGGTAGAACATAGGGGACTAGGGCAGGGCTGTACCACACTGTAATGGCAGACACATGACATTACGCATTTGCCAAAACACAAGAGTGGCTCTAATGTAAGCTATTGGCTTTAGTGAATGACAACGAGCCAGTATTGGCTGATCAACCATCATAAGACCACACTACAGCAAGATGCTGGAGGCTGGGAAGGGGGTGTGCGGAATGAGAAGTCATATGGGGTCTCTCTGTGCTTGGTGGTCTGTGCTTTCCTGTAAACTTAGAGCTGCTTGAAGAAACAAAGCCCACTAATTAAAAGTTATCCAGGGATTATGCCGTTTGCCGTTTGACCCAAGGGTCCCCTCACTCCACATTCTTCTAAAGTCGTGTGTGGTGGTCAGCCTGCTGTTTCCCCCACTCCCACCCCTTTCCTTCTTTGGTTCCAAAGCCGTGCCCACCATGGCTGACCTGTCTGCCCTTTTGAGTCCCAGCAGTGCCTGGTGACTGATTGATATGGGACAGGCAAGGGGGTGGAGAACTTCCGGGCTGAGCTATAAAAACTGGATATGCTTCTGGACTCCTGTGGTCCTCTTCTGCCCCTTCCCTGCTGCTGCTGCCCCACTCCGGTGCTGTGTCCCAAGTGGCACCAGCAGCAGCCCTTGGTGGCACCTCTCTGTGATGGGGAGGATATCCTGAATGCCAGCTTATCTGCCCTTGAGCTGCCAGCTCCAGCTCTGGTGCCGAGGGGTCTGCCTCCTCTCTCAGATCTGCTCCATGACTCATCAGCCACTTTGCACCACGGGCTACGGTGGAAAAGCCCTAACCGCAGCGGGAAGCAGAGTGTGGAGTAAGGAAAACAGGGCTTACAAGGCGTCGACTCTTTTACAATGACTTCCACTTAGCGGGTATTAATATCATGCTGCACTTACTTCTTACTTCTGTGATTCCTCGCCAGCAAAACTGCACAGACTGTCAACTCGCAAAGATAACTTTTCCTGGGTAATTTTGTCTTCCATCTTTCAGAACTTTGCACGATGGGGTACAATTATAGTTTCTTGAAACTCAGGAAAACACTCCAAATCGTGGAGAGCGAGGAAGAGGAAAGTAAGAAAGAGGAGCTACAAACACTTTGTGCCTCCAAGTGTTAGAGTGAGTTGTGACGTCACTGTTGTGTTTGTTTTATCCCTAAGCATCATCTCCAGAGATGATATGTGCATGTGGTGTGTGTGTGTGTGTGTGTGTGTGTGTGTGGCATTCCCTGTACAAGTTAGAGCCTTCTCCCTCACAGTCATCTTCCCAGAAGGTGCTAGAATGGACGCAATGCCCAACTCTGATGTTGATCCAAGAAAATGAAACCCCTCCCATGAGAAAACATGATGGTGGCAACTTCTCAGTGATCGGAAACCCCTGGGACTTCTCCTGGCGGGCTGTGACAAACCACACGTGTTTGGGGTCAAATGGGCAGACCGATACCAAATAGAGAATTGCACGCTCTTGCCACAACAAAAGCGGAAAACAAATTTAGAAACTCCTCGCGTGGTGGGCTTCCAGACCTGCACCTCCCTACCAGCTCCGGTTGAACACTTGGCAAATTTGTGCAAACTGGATCCGGGACTCAGGAAACCTGCCACATTGATAATGCTGACATGACAAGTTGTCACTTTGCTGTATGTTCCCTAACGTGACTAACCCTTAATAGCCAGGTTATTCTGGTGACTCTAGAATAGTCCGTGCAACAGAACAAGCATGAATGGCAGTTACTGTAATTCCTCTAGAAAGAGGACCAAAGCAAACAGAAAGTCTCTCTAATTTTATATATTCCCAAAAGGTGCACGTGCTGCTTCATTATCACTATGGAAACTACTTAGGAGTTAGCCCCAAACCGGCACCCATCACACGCCGGTGGGCCCGTGCCCGCACGCCTCCCTCGGTACCTCGGCAACTCAAGGTAAGCTTGGAGGATGTCGGGCATGGAGAGAAGAGGGGGTGCAGAGGCCAGCAGACTCCCCAAGGCAAAAGTATTCTACTCAATCTATTTTCCATTGATTTTGATGGACTGAAACTTTGGATCCCACCGCACTTTCTGGACCTTAGCAGACATAAGCAATGATGAGGCCGAGCCCGGGTGCGGGGAGAATTACGGGAAGCAATTGTGGGAGGCAGGAGCAAGGGAGACTTTTATTATGACTAGTACAGTTCTGGTCATGATTAAAGAATCACCTGGAACGGCCTCAAATCCCCATTAGAAGCTCAGTGAGAGCAGAGTCATATCTGTTTGCAGTGGGAGGGCAGTGGCCGTCCCTTGCTTCCCAAGAAACAGGAAACCAGGTAATAAAGGCTCGGCAGGCGTGTCTTCCCTTTTTCTTTCTATTTTCTGTCACTATTGCTGATGCGTTGGCATCTAACAGCCCAAAAGTACTGAACGTGTGTGCTTCAAGTGTGACTATTTCTGGGCACAAGACGAATCCCGGGAAATCGGGCACCGGGCACACGGTGAGACTCAGGTTCGCGGTCACCCCAGCTGCTGGCCTGGCCTGGCCTGCCAGTTTTCCCACCGTGGGGCCAATGGGGCGTCAGGAGAAAGAGTGGGAGTCCAAGCTTTTAACCCCGATGAACGAGAACCAGAAGAGGAGGGCTTTCCCGGGAGGGAATTAACGAAGTGTCGTTTTTCTCTGGGGCCAGAACTGAGAAAAGTAAACAAGGCCTTGCTGTCGAAACCTGAAATCCCATCAAAGAGAATTCCCGGCCGGCAGAGAGTGGTCATCAAAAACACGGAAACTCGAACAATGAGCAGGGCGCAAAGTCAGAAATTTATAGGCTTTGGCCTCTGCTGCTACATATCCTGGAAGAAAAAAAAAAAAGTGTTAAGAAAACAAATGCTGGTTGTGGATGTGAGGGCTCCAACACTGGCCGTCTGACAAATCGACCCTGGGCCTGACCTCCGCAATATGTTTCCACAGGTAATTCCATAACTCTCCGGCCAACTTTGAAAGGCTTCCTGTTTGACAGCCAAGAGAAAGGAAGTGCCCAGCGCTGGGGAGCCCGGCGCTCCCCACCGCCCACCACCAGCATGCTGGAACCTGTATAATTTATACTCGGTTTCATCACCTCGTCGTGCACACATGATGAAATGTATTTCTGCTGATAACTGGGATTTTAGCCGTGTGCTCGTTGAAGTCCGCGTGATGAGATGTTCTGTTTCTGTTGTTGTTGGAATGTGCGCTGGGGTGGACGGTGAAGCTGATGAATGGCCACCGTGGCAGATTCATAATCTAGGGTTTGGTGCAGCTGTGCAGGAAACTAATAGCTAGCAGGGACCGCCGAGGTCCCCGAGCTAATACCTGTCTCCTCCATCACAAATTGATGGCATTAAACAAAAAAGTTGACTCTTTTCACATCCTGCCAATCTAATTTTGGTGCCCCTGCAGCCATCACAGTATCTCGTGGCACAGAGGGCACTAAATGTCGCCTGTGGGATGGCGAGGGAGGCATCTGTCATCCGGCCCGCTGCAGTCTGGAGGTGGGGGCGCATGGCTGGGCACTCCTTCCCGTTGGCCGGGGCTGCGGGCCGCTGCCGTCCCATGCTGACTCTCCTCCAGCCTGCCTCTCTGGCTCGCCCTCCTCTCTTTGCTGAGCATATGGTTTCACTTTTCTCCGTCTTCATGGGGAACCGGGACGGTTGAGGCATAAACTGCTTTTACTTGTTCCTCTTTGAAAGGTTGGATGCAAGGAGGAAGGTCCAAAAATAACATCAGTGTGATAAGTCATTAGTCATTTTCCACTGTACATATGTTAACTTGACCCGCCGTATGTTAATTCATGCAACATTGGCCTCACATATGGCTACAATAGGAATCCCAACTGGTACTTCCTCAGGCACGGTGCCTCATTACAGCAACGTCCCCAGCTCCATCATTAACACTTAGGTGAAGTTCGACTTCCAAATTACTTAGTTGGCCTGGGGTTGAACGAGGGCCGAACAGGAGTAGAAAATAGAGGTTAAAGATGTCCATCAGGCTGCTTCTCGTGGCTTCCGCAGGAAGACAAGGCTGGTTTGGGGAGCCACACCGGCCCGGGCGTTCCG